>NW_019416373.1:1633985-1720163 GCF_000390285.2 Anoplophora glabripennis | reverse complement strand
AACAAAAAGTTTTGCTCTCCTGATTTTCGGCTTTAGCGTCATTATTGTATATATATTGAACTATAGTTTTCGAAAGTTTTATCACTTTTTGTTTATAATTGACATTTTTACAGCAACTTTAAAAAATTGACGTTTTATATCGTTTTTTCAATCTCACGGCTTGTTATTGCAAATTTCGCAATCGTCCACCACCATTTTGTAGCTATTTTTATTACGAACAAAATCATGTACTAAGAATTTTTTCGTACAAAGTCATCCCGCTGAGTTATTTAAAGAGAACTACTAAAAAAATTTTTTTTCACGATTAAATTGTTAATAACTTTTTTCCTGATAAAATACTTTGTCAGCAAATTAGCCTGTTAATGTACTCATTATTTAAAGTATTCCTGTGTAGTTATTTCCGAGTTATCAACGAAATGTCACCAACAGTAACTTTTCAGCCTCTGCCGACTGGACTATAAAAGATTATTATTATTATACTATGTAGTATATAATACATGATATAAAACTAGTAATGATCAGTGAGATCATTACTAGTTTTATATCCAGAATATCCATATTAACAATTTTATACAAATTTGGTGTTGCTATAATAATAATTAAATTTTTTATATGACTTCAAGTTCGGTCAGGCAATATTTTCATACGAGTTTCTACATGAACATTTCAAATTCGTTACAATTTATTTAAGTATATACTTTTCGACTCAAATAGAAAATTAAGAGCACTAAGTAAATTTTTTGTTTCAGTTACTTTTCATAAATGAGGCATAAGCCAAATTTATTTAGGTATGAGTATCTCAATTTTAATTATAAACCACTAAAAATAAACTTTTTTTTTAAATTTCAACACCCTATATCTCTGACCACATGTTAATAGGAACTTTCTTTCTTTAAATACCATAAATTGTGTCCTCAAGTTAAGGACCGTATATAGGAAAGACCCTGTATATAAAGTGTACTCTTCAAACTACTTCAAAAAATGTACATATTCGAATTTTGCTATATTTTTCCCAATGGACTAATTCTTATATTAAAATGAAAAATGCACTAAATTAGTTCTTACAATTCTCTGAAATAAATCTAAATACTTACTACTGTAATGTGGAGTAGGACTTACCTGAAATAGAAAAAAAAAACAATGTTATTTATATTTAAGTATACTAAATTGAGATTAAACAACTGAAACGACTGGACTTTGAATATTACGATTATCAGAAACATGTTGTTAATAGAATTTTGCACTTATTACCATAAACCTGGTAGATGAGAGAAAGAAGTAATAACGATAATGTAATCCTAAGCTACTTGCTAATGGCGATAAATTGGTCCAATTAGCCGAACGTAATAACCTGTGTTTCGGTTTACATTAACAAGCCGGCAACAAAAACTGCGATTATAAGTATCGGGTTTCACTCGCTAAATCTTTCACAACAAATCTTCAAATAAAAGTCAACATCATTAATCTCTCCTGGAGAGGTCTTAAAGCTAATCCGTTGTTGGTCCCAACAAAAATATAAAGTCGGGCTGCAAAGGGGCAGGAGAAGTTTGTTTCTATTAATATTAATTATTTACGTCCGCCTTCAGCTTTGCAGCAGTTTTCAGCATTGATCTGAAAATCAATTTCGCCCGGAAACAAAGTTTATCCTGCCGAACCTCAATCCATATATCGATCGCCGGGGGTTTTTGCGAATGCTATTTATATTGTGCGAAAATTTGATTCACTATATTACACCTCCAAGCTACTGTATCCATTGTGGATAACAGCCCTTTATTTAGCCGCAGGAACAGTTTGAATGCTTAGGGAAACGCCTAAGTGCGAATAAGCTAAAAATAACCAGAAGTTTGTGAATGGGAATTATTATTCATTAGCAGTGCCGGACTAGCTATATTTAGGGCCCCTTGCTGAATTCTGCGAAAGGGTCTTTTTTGAGATACCGAAGAGAGATGAAAATTAGGAACACCATATTTTATTGTATTGTATTTTATTGTTGTATTTGAAGATATTCGATATTTCAGGCAGGTGATTCGAGATGGATGGTAAAAAATTTTTTAGTTGAAAGGCATTTTGATATCAAAAAATTGTATTAGGGAAAGTTGTTCATAATTATAATTTATATACTCATATATAAATCATTGTAAAATAAAAGATTTTGGCATCAAATTTGAAACAAACATAAATTTTAATTCTAATAAAATCTAATAAAATTTGTAACGACTAAACAACGACCAGACATAAAATATCAGTTCTCTGTAACTCAAAAATAATACTGAAAGTATATTTTAACTTGAGCTTTAACCAATTTTCGACATAAAAGCAAACTAAGAAATTGGGTTCAGAAAAAAGCATTCTAGAAATTCACTTAAAATTAGATAATCGAATGCTTCTGAATTTTTTGATCCCAGAGTATCATGCCCTGGGTTATCCCGAACAAATTCAAAGCATAAGTATGTATTTTCCTTTTCCAGAAATAGACAGTTTAAAATTCGATCAAGTGTGTATTAAAAAATTTGACTTTATACTTGAAAACTTGATTAACTGAAATCAGAAATACCTTTTCCTATGTAACAACAAAGAATATTTTAATAACAAAATTTGCCTTTTTTCGGCTCAGCTTACAAACAATATAAGGAATAATTATAAAAAAAATTAACTATTAACTAACTTTATTTGATCTATGTAATACTGAGTACGTCTCCTTAGATTATTTGTTGCCTATCAGACAGGGGCATCTCTTATATCTAAATAGGAACAAAAACATTTCAGGCTAAAGTAAAATGGCTGTTCATTTGACAGATTTTGTCAGAGCTCGTGAAAATAGTGAAATATTTAAGTTACAAGTGATTGGATTATGCTTATTTCTGTACAGGTAAGTCCTGAGGTTTATTATTTATACTTTGCAAAGATTTGATGCGACAGAAAGCATGACTTACTGGCGATAGCTAGCAATATTATAGTGCACTGTGTTTTAGGTACCTGGAACTTCTGAACTTCCAACGATATGTATACCAGATTAATCTATAGACTTTAAACTTTCGTTCGATATAAGTCACTCTAGGTTTAGATTCGTTTTTCTCTATGTGCTGTAGAATTCTACATGTTATTATGATCTTTAACGTGACATTAAAGTCAATGGTCAAGGTCGGGTAGAGGTCAAGTGATTATTCACTCGATTGATCGGTTGCTTCCGGGTCGTAAGCATTGAACCAAGTCTCGTCTCAAGTAATGATGTGTTTCATGACGTCTTGGTAGTGAGAAGTCATTGTTTCACAGATGTCAACGCAACGCTGTTTTTTCCAAAAAGTTGAGCGTTTTTTTGGAGCCAAACGAGATCTGACTCGTCTAAGGCACAACAAAACTTTTAAAATGGTATTTACCGAACTTTTTGAAATGCTAATAGTATCAACAAGGGCTCTTATTTAAAAGTGTCAAATTACTTGAGCGTGTAAAAAAATAATTTTAAAGATATATTGTTTTCCCAGCTTTAAAAGTGTCTCTCACTTAAAAAAATTATGTCATTAACATTGCCGTGACTTTTGACAATACTTGTAAAGCTCATATGAATAGGTAATTCTGAAAGTGATTTTCTGTGTCACATTAGTCTAAATATAACTTGATAATATCTGGCATTTTCCCACCAAGTAGACGTATCAGATAAAGTCAATAAGCCGATGAAAATTGTAAATAATTCAGTACAATCAAACTGGTGTGATTTCCAGATTTAGCAGCTTATTTTTTAATAAAGATTTACCACACTTCTAGTCATTATTATTTGATTTAATTCCCTTTATTCTAAATGAAAAGTTATTTTTAGCACCAAGTGTTTCATTGTACATTGGACTGGTTTGTAAAATATTAAAACTACCTGGAAGAGTAATCACTTTCCACTTATCTAGATGCTAATTAAAAATTTATCCAGACAAATTATTCATTATCTCAATGAAAACCGTACATTGAACAAATTTACTTATTTACTTTATTTTATGTTTAATACTGGGCCCCTGAAAACTTATCTACTCCCGATAAACAGACAACTCAAAGCTAACAAGACGAAATACATAAACTGTAATTGAAGAATAATTTATGAATATAGTAAATGGAGCCGTAGTTCTTCTCGAGCAACTCCAGAAACTCATCATAATAAAATTTTATTACCTCCATAATGCGATTTTCCTAGAGCATTTCTTTGTAGAAAAAACTCATACTTGGAGTTCTGAAATTCATCATCTAATTATCTTCTTGTAAAACTGCCTCAAAGAGAAGTTCTTAAGTTCCGTGTTTCCATTAAAAGGAGATTTCAAGTTCTTTTGCCCGTAACTTTGTTCATCGGGCTTAAAGTCATTATTAATTCAAAACCAATAAGGTCGATTTTTATTTTAGCAATATTGCCGGTCCCAAATAAAAAAACAAGGCTTCGCTGACAGACACACTCCATATCCGAACGTTTAAAGATATATTGTAGACATTGTATTTACTTTATGATTTAAGCAAATTGAATGTGACAGTTTATTCCGTTCGTTATTCGAAAGACAGTCGATTTTTTTAAGTCTAGTTTTTTATACGTAAGGCTTATAAGTATATTTTGTGTTGTGTTGAAGATAGATTTTACAACCCTGGAAATATACACATGGTGTTAAAGCGCTTACTCCCGAGGATTTTTCCACTACGTCGAGGTTTTTGCTCATGGTTGCTTCAGGAACATGCAAGAAATCCTCAATTTACAGTTTAAATACTTGTTACAGATGAAGCATGTTTCTGTTGAAATGGTGTACGTAACGTCTACAACACTCACCACTGAACTATCGAAAATCCACACGAAATACGTCGCGGTGCCTTTCAGCAACAGTTTTCAGTGAACATATGGCCCGGTATCGTTATTGACACTTTAATAGGACCTTTTGAATTGCCTAGACGCTTAGACGGTGCTTCATATCTAGATTTTTTGCAAAATCGCTTGCCGGAGTTATTTGAAGACGTGTCATTAAATGTTCGAAGTGCCCACATTCTAAGCATCACTTTTCCCGATCGCTGGATAGGCCGCGGCAGCCTAGTTGTGCGCATGCGAGCGAATTGGATACGTCGCGCTGAAGCTTGCGCGTGCAAGAAAATGGTGGGTACATCGAACATCTTCTATGAAAATCAGCAGTTCCCAAAAGGTAGCATGTCCGGTTATACCGGAAGTAGCTGTCAACTTCGTTATTTTAAACGTACTGTTATCGAAAAGATAAATTAAAAATAATTAAAAATTGTTAAGGCTTTCCTGTACTTAAATCTAAGCGTTTTCAAGATAATCGATGTTTTGTAAAAATTTTGAGGAAAGGAGGAAAGTGACTTTCTGTATATTAACGAGCGTTCAAATAAAAACGTGGTCGAAGTTGGCTCTGACACATTGGACGTAGGGAGTAGCTTATAGCGACCAACTTAACCTCATTTCTCAACGAGCTGTATAGCAGCTGTCAGTTTCAATAACGTTAATGACTATATAACTTTATTTTAAAGAATAATCGTGATAACAATAACAAACAATTAAAGGAGCTGCGGAAAGTGTCCCCCTCCTTGTTATAACAATAAATTAAAGCAGCTGCTGAAAGTGTCCCCCTCCTTGTTCCAAGCACTTTTCACACCTGTTCCTCAAAGAATTAAAGACATTTTCTAAGATGCTCGGGGTATTGTTAATTTCACGAATCTTGTCTATAAGTCGAGCCTGCAGATGGTTTAAATCAGGAATAGGCAGTTCAAAAATAGTGTTTTTAAGGTAAGGCCACAAAAAGAAATCACACGGCGTAATATCACATGACCTCGGTGGAAATTCATGTTCAGCATTGAGACTTATTAGTCGATTTTGGAAAACTTCCCTCAACATATTCATCGTCTCGCCTGCCGTATGTGCCCTTGCGCCATCTTGTTGAAAGTAAAAGTTTGTAATTTCGTTTTCTTCCAGCTGGTTAACAAAAGGAGCGATAATTTCTTCTCTATACCTTTGCGCAGTAAGAGTACCATTAAAAAAAATAGGTCCATAAATCCTCCTTCGATTGAGAGCACACCAAACTCCAATTTTTTGAGCGTGTAGAGGGCCCTCGACAAAAAAGTTATCTGGTTTTTCAGAAGACCACATTCTCATATTCTGTGAGTTTACGTAACCACTTAAATGAAACCAGGCTTCATCAGAAAAAAAGGTGATATTATGAAGTTCACCGTAGTTGTTTAAAAACCATTCACAAAATACAGCCCGTCGCGGAAAATCAACTTCATGAAGTTCTTGCTGACAAGTTAAACGATAGGAGAACAAACGCAAATCTTTTTTTAACACTGTGTGGCAGGTACCGACTGATACTCCCACCATTTGTGATAAAACACGTACAGAAGTTCTTGGCGCATTTTCCATTATTTGTTGGACATTTTCTTTTAATTCTTCAGTCCGCTTTTTAGGTCGGCCGCTTCCTTCTTTTCTTGTTACACTGCCCGTTTCACGAAAAACATTAACACAACGCTGAACTGCACTTTGAAAAATTTTGTACTCAACAACGCCGGGAAATTGATTTTGAAATTCTATGAAACATTCCTCAATAGAATACTTCCATATTCCATCAATCTTGCGTCCATTTCTAAAGTAGGACTCTATGATAAACACTTTTTGTTCTTGAGAAAACACCATTTTAAACGCTTTTTAAAACGAAAATATTCAAATTGATAGCGGCGATATAGCGCTTTGACAGATGACGTTTAAGTTCATTTGCTGTACGCTACGCCCTACGTCCAAATTTTCAGAACCAACTTGACCACGTTTTTATTTGAACGCTCGTTATATCTAATGAGATTTATTAATAGTACAGCACTGTTAGGTAAAGTAAATGCAAATTTAAATTCTACTACTACTCGTGTATTAATAAATTTGTTGTAAAATGTATGGCACCACGTTCGACAACAAAATTGTGATCAGTTTAAATAATGAAATATCTTGGTTTCTAAAGGAAACAGAGTAATTCTGTTATTATATAGCAACGTACTGTGGAAACAAACAGAGATGCTTACGTTGTAGTCATAAAGCTAATGCGTGGGGCTGTGTCTACATGTTCTCTAAAAATAAAATAAACCTCCATCTAAACATTACGATTTTTTACAAAGAAAATGTGTAGCATGGAATGTAATTAACTTAAGCATAGGAACGAAAAAAAAAAAAAATAAAACAAAGTAATAAAATTGATACGGAGTAAATAAAAAAAATTTTTATCTTAAAAGGTAATAAAAACTGTAACGAATAAGATACAACTTTTATTTCTTTCGCGTTGGCAACTAAATTTTAGTAAAATTATTGAAGCAATAATATATGCATTACGTTAAAACACAACATTCTGTTTCACTGATGCAACGGTTTGTCATTGTTCATTGTAAACGAATCAATAATATACATGGTGTTATTTAAGTACGTGGCTAAACTTCAATTGGTGATTCTTTGAGTGATTTTAGGACGAAAAATTCATATAAACATAGGTCTGTAATGCTTCGTTTTCAAGATACAGGGTGTCAAACATTTTTAAAAAAATAGTTTTTTCCCTAAAATTCTTAGTAATCCTTTAGCCGATTTTGTTGAAATTTTTTCAGTGTTATTTATGGTTGAAAGGGGCTAATTTAGCTCTAACTAGATTAAAATTATTAAGTACAGTGGCGTCCCGGGGAGTACCTTACCCAAATTTGTGCGTCACCGACTTTTTTAAACTTTTATATTCTTTGGCATTAAACAATTAAAAATACAATTTTTGTCTCTTGATTTTTTTTGGACAAATTTTTAATAGATGCTCTTTTTACTAATGATTGCCAAGCATCAACTACTTCACATTTTAGTATTTCCACTATCCTTGTTATTGTATAACAAGATATATATGTCTGCCACTGATCTGAAGCTTCGCATCGATCAATTTATTCGATCCGAATCTAGTGGCACAACAATCCAGGATTTTTTCTGAAGCAACGTGTATTGTGAGCACATAGCGGTACATGGCTTGACAACAGATTTAGCCTATTAATTCCAATGGCACATGAACGAAATAAGTAGTTTTGCTTTTTGTTAACATTGTAACCTGAGGGGTTATTTCTTTAATTATCTATCTACCATTATGACCAGTATCATAACGAGTCTGGATTTCAAAAGAGTTTACTATTTACTTCTCGAAAGGGAGTTTATAATTATCATTACACTTTAAATTAATACGTGGGAACTTAGAAATGTTGTACGTTCAGAGAATGAATACCAGACACTTACCGTATGTCGCTCATGCACCAGGTAATGCAGTTGTATAGGGTGACACTTAAGTTGGAAGAACAAGAAAACACCAAAACCTTCCAGGAAGGGTTTTATTAACAATAAAAGCAAAACAAACACACAAAATAACGGGCTCGAATAACATTATTAATTTATTGACACGCGACAAAATCCCAAGAATTCGGAGATCTCCTGAATTCGACACCTCGCTTCGACACGCCCATTTCTTGGGTACAGACGTTTCTGTTCTTATCTTACTGGCGGGAACCCTGAATATGGGGACGCTTTGGCATAACTATGCCATGTTAATAATTACCTAATTGACTGGACTTACATTTATATAAATAGTTCTGTGACTAACTGAACTTATATGTAACCCTAGCCTTCCTCTAGTGACTCCGTGTAGCAATACGGGACGGATTAGTCAATCTCATTTAATATATTCTTAATAGCTTGGAAAATCCGCCTAAAAATTGATCTATTTGATCTATTACTTTTCTTTCCAATTATTATCAACTTAACAATTTCATTTAATTCTAATTTGGAACCTCTACGCTCTTCTCGTGGTTTCGCGCGTTATTAAAAATATGGGTTTCTTTGTTCTGTTCCAGCATAGGCTGACGCCTCCCGGACGCAACAGATGACTGTCACATGGCTCCGACTGTCTAAGTGAACTTGTTCAAAAATATTCCTATATTTCGTGTCACGGCTTTTGTTACAATATTATTTTATAAATACTGTATAGTTCTGTAACATTTTATATCGAATTTCACTAAAGGCAACAACTCTATTGTTGAATTTTACGAACCAGATAGTAATGGATTCTTCGGATGATACTGATTGTAATTTTAACTGAAACTATTTCGTTAATTGATATGACTTAATCAGATTGACAATAAATTTCTGCGTAGGTATATCAATTTACGTTTCTTATGGCGATCTGGTAATTACTATATCATTTCTCAGCTTGGGCAATAACAGTCCAATGATGTTTATGGATTGAGATAAACTACCACGATAAATATAAGGTCTTATTAGGCACGATTACGTCATCACGTTTTCTTCATTGAAAGCTTCTCTCGTTAGTATAACACAAGGGTATAACATGTGGGTAATTTAGTATTACCTTGTAGAGAGAGACCTTCTGATTGGACATATAACGTATATTCTTTTTTTTATCTGGAATAATCTTGTATTTTCTATGTCACGTTGTTCCAATTACATCTAACCAATACCAACAGTAATCTAACAAATATCTCTTGTTGCTATTATTTTGAAATATTAAGTCCCCATTCTTTAACCAAAAACTTGCTTACAAAAATTATTCTTACATCGCTTTTGTATTTGTTCATACTGACATGGTCGAAATATTTGTTCATAAATTCATATTCGTTTCATAAATTTAATCAAATTAAACATTTTTATTGAAATATGATCTTTAACAACACCTAAGAGGTCTATTCTTAGATTTCTTGTTCCGATTTTCCATTTTTAAATACAGAAACCAATTTGTACCTGTAACTCGTCACATCAGACGTCTGCAATGATTTGAGACAGTGTTTATTTGATTATTTTATTCCGATTTGAAAACACATTTCCATCTGTTAGTCGCATAAATATACACTTAATGAAATATTAGTATGAGGTAATCCGAACGTATCACCCAATAACATCTTTCTATTTACGAAAAATGTCTGTCTGTTTAGAATACGTTTACTAAAAAAAAAAATATTGTGATAAATTTAACATTTATATCAGTTTAAAGGAATGAAAGACTAAATACAAATGAGGTTCCCTGGAATTGTTTTCAGCTGAAACCATGGCACGTATGTACAGGTGTGAACAAACATCGAAAATTCAAAAAGTTGGCTATGAATTTAAATATCAAACTTAACGATGGGGAAATAAAGTTGGAATAAGAATAATTTAATAGAAAAACAAACAACTTAAACAACAGAAATAACATATAATTTGCACTGATAAGTTCAAAATGATCACTGTTTTCTCTCAGGCATAAATTTATCCTTCGTTGAAAATTGAAGTCTACTGTATCCAATAACTGCTGATTGTTTCTAATGAATGCCCATTTGGTGATCGTGGAAGCCAAACTTCTAGGCAATCATTTCCTGTTCCAACACATTTATTTGGATACTGGTGGTTTAAAAATCTCTAACAAAATTAGGGTAAAGATGTCTATTATGAGACACCTTTTTTTTTAAAAAAACTGATTTTTTCAATACACATTTTCCTTGGGAAAAAATAATTTCTAGCTGTCATGCAATCATAATTGTGTCAACTATTAGAAGTGACGAAACATAAGAAAAAAAAACGAAAAGTCGATTGTCTCGAAAACTATTAATATTTTAATAGGGATCATAACACAAAGTTCCGTTAATTTTTCACGTAGAATTCGAAAATGCCATAAAAAATATAGGTTTCCATTTAAAAAAATTAAGTTGGTACCTGCCCAGGAAAAACTGAACACCCTGTATATTCAAATATATTTTCATTTTGTGCAGCTCAGGAAGTAGTCAACTCTGTAGGAAAAAAATTAAGTTATATTTTTTATTAACCTACACTGAAAGAAATGGGCTTATTAAACTGTTTATCTAGAATAATGTGTATACCGCATATTAAAACTTTTATAACCAATATACAACTTTTATTAAAAAAAAGCAATCATCTCCATACTCATTATTCAATCAGTTTAACTGGAAGGTGCTTAATACACCTTATGCATCTATGAAATAAAGGTTATAATGAATTATACATTATTAGGTGTTATAGACTTTATATTCCAGTTGTATAGTAGGGAAGATTTGTTGTATAAAGACCAGTATCCGAATTTGTATATAACAATTGTATTAACAGAATTATTCGTTCTTATACTGAATATGTTTCCGTTTCTAACGTGTAAAACGCATCTTATAATGGTTAAGTGATCGTTACCTCTTGGTGCATAATCGGTTATGATCGTTGTTAAGTTATATTCATAGTCTTGTAATAATAATCATATGTCAGACCCGAGAGCGAAGTGCGCCGACTCAATAAGAAACCTGGCTATTCCAGCCGCTGATTTAGGGTTTGCCGCACGAGCTCATCCCATTTCTTCTAAGATTTCAGTAACATGCTATGCATGAAGCAGAACGGTACTCAACTATCTTATAGTCCACTTTTATTGTCCATGCATGTTCAATCATTGTCAAAATAAACACACAAAGGCACAACGTCTTTATTATCTTTACTCAAGAAGAGAAAATACAACAATCGTAAAATTTCCGACAGTCCGCTGTGCATCGACTTACACATTGATGAAAGTTTGATGAAAATGGACAGTATATGCACATGTTTTGTGGGATACATGATCATATCGCGTTGTGTGAAATGGAAAATAATTATGTAAGTATCTAACTGTTTTATGGCTTGTAATTGTTTTGTTTTTTCAAATGTAAATCTTGTCTAAATCTTAAAAATTATTATTTTGTAGGTCCTATTAGAAATCGCTGATGTTAAGTTTTACATAAGATGGAGGAACAGAAGGTGACAAAGAAGAGCATGGGTATAAAGTCAATCAACCAGAGGAAATAAAATTATATGGAAAGAAGCTCAACCTTTCTGGGGATGCTTCATTCTTAAGGTGGAAGAGTTATAGTGCAAATTCTCATGTAATACAAGAAAATACGAGTGCATCGTTGCTCAGAAAATAAACTGGACAGTTTTGGGAGCGATTTGTCATCATTTTTAATGCTTAAAAGTATGTTTTATGTATGTTTACATTAGAACCTTAGCTTGTAATTACAGTTATCCAATAAAATTTCTAAAAACTTAATGACATATGTTTTTAACTCATACAGAGTATACAACAGTTAATACAGTTATTGTTATAAAACTTATAACCAGTACTAGATCTTCTAATAACGATATGGAACACTTTAATAACAGTTATTACTATTATTTCGTAAAGGGTATAAAAAACGTTGTATACTAGTTATACAATAATTTAATAAAGAATAAGGTTTATATTCACTATACAACTGTGTTATCAATACGCGTTTTATATCCAATATTCACCTGTTTAACTGTCACATATAGTATACAATGGTCTTATAATGGTATATAGAATTCTAATAAAGAATAAAACGCATTTCTTTCAGTGTAGATATTGGACTTACGCGCACTGGGTGGACGCGGTGTATGATATGATTGGTTTTGCAAGAATCTCATCTCCTTATAAGAAACATTTAGTTGTAAATTTCATATGCAATTCCTTGACAATTGATTTTTGTGATGGGCAGTTTATGAACTCAGGTCGACACGGTTAGTCGTTCACTTAAACATCTAAATCTACCTTATTTACTGAACGCTGAGTTTTAAGATCTGTCGGTAACACATCTAATTGTATCATATTAGCGTTGAGACAAAAATGTCCTTCCGAAAAACCCGAATCCACGTGATATAATAAACTTTTTATTCATAAGTTAATTAAAGCCACCTCGAAAAAGCAAATCAGGAAAGGAGATGGACCGTACATAGGGGCAAAAACCTGAAAAAGGCCCTAGTTTTGTTTTTTGTTGTTCGGGGAGATGGCATCCATTAATATCCTTGGTTCGCAGCCGCCGCGATACAGGCTGAAATAATAGGTTGTAGCCTTTACATGTGCAGGCAACAAATAAAAACAAAGGAAAGCGGATAAAAGGATTAGAGCGAAATTAAACAATACAGCTAATATTAACGGAATATGGCGTTTCTGGGTCACGGCGGCCGGCGGCTCGGCTAGTGGAGGATATTACGCCGATAGGTAGAAAAAACCGAGGAATCGCACAACCAAATGGAAAAAACAGCACATTCCGGATATTAATCTGCTAAATGAAGTACAGCTGTTATGAGCGCAGTGGGTAGGTTTGGACAAATAATGAATTTAATTTCAAGCGTAACGCCAAATATCAGTGGGTGCTTGTATTAAACGGTCCTATATTATTTTTACATACAGCGCTATTTGCCTTGTTAACGGAAAAAATTCAAGGCTTTCCATAAACAGAACACAGTCTCTACAGAGTGTCCCAGTTTTAGCTTGTTAAACTGGAATAATTGATTAGGAAACCGCTCGCAATAATAGGCCAGGAAAATAAGCTGGGAAATGACCATTTCGCGACTTTTTGTTTCGGCAAGCTGATTTTATCACTATAGATGCTAAATATTATGCACAATAACATATTAGTTTCCACAGTCATAAAAATGGGGGGAAGATTGTTTACAATTGTTAATTGTATAATTTTTACGTAAATCCACGTTTTTCGCTTATAACTTTTTTCCTTTCATTTCCACGAGAAAACAGTAAGGTACTTTTTTTTTCGTCTTCAAAATACCTACAAAACTAGCCCTCGAGTGTCGTTTCAGAACTCATGAAAGAGGCTTTGAAATGGATAGATGACTGGTGTAAGAGGCAGGCACTGTCAGTAAACCCTGACAAAACGGTCGTAGTACCCTTCACCAGGAGAAGGAATTTAACTGGACTCTCTGAACCTATGATAGGGGAGAGAAGCATTACACTTTCCAGGGAAGTAAAGTATCTAGGAGTGATACTGGATAATAAGCTTACCTGGAATGCGCACTTGGAAAAAGTGGTGAGTAAGGCGAGGCAGACATTGTGTGTATGCCGTCGCCTTATTGGGAGCACCTGGGGACTGAAACCAAAGATGTCATACTGGTTGTATACGTCGATAGTAAGACCTAGGATCCTTTACGGCGCTGTGGTTTGGTGGCAGAAAACACAACAGACCACAGCGAGGGACAAACTGAATAGAATTCAGAGATTGGCCTGTTTAGGTATAACGGGGGCGATGGCATCGACCCCGACAGCTGCACTAGAAGTCATGCTAAATCTGCCACCGCTGCATATAGTGGTGGAAAGAGAAGCGCGGCTAGCAGCATATCGACTCAGGAATAACAATGACTGGAGGGGTGGTTCCCACTCCAGGATCATAGACACATCTATGTCGGAACCAACTTTAGGGATGGTATCCGACAAGATGGTTCCAAGGTTTCACTTCCACAAGCCATTTGAGACTCGAATAGAGGATCAAAGCAAGTGGGAGGAAAGGTTTAATACCCTGGAAAGGTGGAGCCTAGTATGGTTTACAGATGGCTCCAAAATGACCAGAGGGACGGGTGCAGGAATATATGGACTCAGACCCAGATGGAGTGCAAGCTACAGTCTGGGGGAGTTCCCTACTGTATTCCAAGCAGAAATCTTCGCGATAATGGCGTGTCTGGCAGAGAATGTACGTAGAGGTTATAGACGTAAACTCATATATATATTCTCTGATAGTCAAGCTGCAATTAAAGCTTTAGCCGCACACAAGGTAAGTTCAAAACTGGTGTGGGACTGTTTACAAATGCTGACTGAACTGGCCACCAACAATACAGTCAGACTGTGTTGGGTGCCAGGGCACAAAGGCATTTGTGGAAATGAGAAAGCGGATGAACTTGCGAGGAAGGGATCCGAGACAGTGTTCATTGGCCCGGAGCCCTTCTGTGGCACATCTCCCAGTGTGGTCAGGCGGGCTCTGGGCAAATGGACAGAGACAGAACATAGGAAATACTGGACTTCAAGGCCAGGACATAGCCATTCCAAGGAGCTTATGGAGTATCCTTCGAATGGAAGAGCGAATGAGTTACTGAGCTTGAATAGAATCCGGCTCAGGAGAGTGACAGGACTCATAACGGGACACTGTCACTTTAGGAAACATCTACATAGACTAAAGCTTGTAGACAGTCCGGTCTGCCGAGGATGTGAATCGGCGGATGAAACTTCTCTGCATATCCTGGGCGAGTGCCCGGGATTTGCACGTAGCAGAATGGCGCTCCTTGGGAGACCCTATTTGGAACCCAAGGAACTGAGAGAAGTGTCAGCAAGGAAGCTTTTGGACTTTGTAAAAAGGACAAATCTACTTGCTGAATAGGACTGGTAGTGGGACGCACAATAGGCCTAATTAGGCCGCAGTGCTATGGGACTTTTCAAGGACCAACCACTAGATGAAGAAGAAGAAGCCCTCGAGTGTCAAAAAATATTGTGTACATCAAAAGTTATAAACAGAAGAAGTATATTTATGACTTTTGAATTAAATATTTATAAACTGCGTTATTATTACCAGAACGTTTTGGCATCGCATCCTCTCATTCCTTATCACTGTCTAATAACTCACACGAAATCTGGAATCGATAAGTTGAATAATTTACAAGTTATGACCTTATAAACAAATTAACTAATTATTAGTCTGGACGATCCCGAGGATCTTCCACAATCGCACTGATTTTGTTCATGGTAGATTTCATAATAATACATTGATATCATTTTTTTTTATTTCAAATTTGCAACCTGGATTTTTTTTTATTTTTTAGCTTTAGTAGCAAAATGAAATATATGGTTGGATATATGGAAATTGGTTGAGATCGGCGTGCATGGAAGTTTTTTAAGATGGCTTACATCATATATTTTCAATAGATCGCAGCTGGTAACAGTTATTGGTTACCGCTCTTTTTCATTCACAGCTACTTCTGGAGTGCCTCAAGGATCTCACTTGGGTCCATTATTATTCTTAATCTATATAAACGATATAAATAAATGTTTAAAAATATAATATAAATTACTATGAAATTGACCAAAGTGGGATTAATTCAAGAGCGATTTTCTCAGAAACCGTTAAAGATAACGATTTGAAACAAGAGTACCTTTTTAACGTAAAACAGTTCGGGAAAACGGAATTTGCTGTCCAATTTGTTAAAAAGTCAAAGATGAAAAAGTTACACACGCAAAGTACCAAGGGCCCCCCCGTACCCACCCCAATGGACCTTGTGGAAATAAATGGATTAGTCCATCAAATTGCTCATCAAAATTTAGCTGTGTATACCAAATTTCATTCATTTATCACAACGCGATTGAGAGATATTGCAAAAAAATGATTTCCATTCCTCCCTCTTCAATGGGTCCCTGTGCCCTTAGGAAGCATTTCCGGACCCATGTTCATATGAACTTTTTTACTTAGTTTTGATCATAGAATCGGCCTGTTCAGGGTTGGCAGCTAATTATGAGACACCCTGTATATTATTACATATTCTAAAAGTTTATGAAAAGAGCTTTAAGTTAAAAAAAATCGTCAAGATTCGTTGAAAAACAACGGGGTTACAGACTGTCAAAGTTGACGGCCTATTGTTAAACGAATTATGTTGGTAGCGGCAAAAAAATACTGTTATAGTACACCACTGGTTGAACCTTTAAAGCCCATATTTTAGAGAATGTAAGGCCTACTATCATACATTATCTGTACCAAATTTTATTGAGATCGGTTAATAGATTCCGGTGATATAAACAAAAAATCTATTTTTTTTAACAACTTCTACACCCTGTATCTCTAAAACGGGATTGTTCCAGGCCTATGTTTATATGGCAAACACATATTATTTTAAAGATATCTATCTGCCTTCGAAGTTTCCTGCATAAAATTCGGACCACCCTGTATATTAAAAGTACAATAATTATTCAAATTTGAAAAGTTAACAACATGAAATGTATTCAATTCTACTTGTTCTTCCTGAAAATATTATGATTCTGTATCTTCGTTCTTGAATGATCTTAAGGTGCTACTAGTTCTTGCTGATGAAATATACTTTTTAAAATACTCAATTTATTGACCATGCTTTCCTCGATATGGGTATATCGAGCCACAGTATAGTTGATTGCCACTTTCCATGCCATTTAAGTATTTGAATATCAGCTTCACTGTCAGCGAGGAAGGTGGCAGACGTCCTCCTCAAGCAATGACCAGTGTAACTGGATGCAACTGGTAGTTTTAAGTATTCTGCAACTCTTTGCGGAAGTATTGCAAAACTGTTGATGCCAATGGGTTGTATTGTGATTATAGTAAATGAAAAATCTATTGTGTTTTACTTGTTTGGGTCTCAATTGTAAATACTTATGATAAATTTCATATCCGTTGCACTCTAATTTTAGGGTAAATACACGTTTCTTTTTGGTTTTGGTATCATATAAAGTTATAACCAAAATTTTCACCGTGTCTTCTATATCTTTAACAGATAAACTGCACAATTTTGCACGCCGACACACCCCATTTAAACCAAATATTAGCACCACTTTCATTAATAAGAACTTATCATCTGGAGCCTCTTTTAAAAACGTAGTAACGTTTCCATAGTCAAAACTTTTGATTTCTTTGCTTCGTATGTGTTATTTTGGCGTTTTAAAAATGCAAGTAGATTTTTATATTGTGATATATCCATATTTTCGTTTATTTGTATAGTACTTTTCAACATGGAATATGTAGACCATAAACTGGACGCCTTAAGAGATTTTACCTAAAATAACGACAGAGATTGTATGAAAAACACTAAAATATATAAATAAATAGCTTACTTCCTCAAAAAAAATACGCTAGCATTACACTTTCATCAGTCCTTAGTGCGTTTATTTTGTCATCCTCCACAAAATATTTCGTGTACCTTCTCGTATTTTTCCTTGGATTTTAAAGGAAGTAAGTTCGAAGATGCTTCTCGAGAGGCATTTAAAATGTCTTCAGAACAATTTTCTAAATTGTTTTCATCTTATAATTGTTACTATATAAAAAAACAAAGCCGTGTCAGGTTACTAGGTTATGAAAATCATACACAAGTTCCTACTATGCATATTTTTTAATTTCTAACTTTGTAATGCTTTTATATATATCACTATTTGCTTATCATTACCTACTAACACAAAATACGAAAGAGTAGTATGAACAAATCTCGTAAGAAAAGCAATTTTACAATGGAAATTATTTAAAAAGTGTCACCATCGACACGGTCGTAGATAAATGCAATTTGAGCCACCTTGTGATTCGTGTTAGAAAAGATCAAACCGTAATATTGATAGGAAGGGGCCATTCGAAACTCGATGTTTAAAACAGCAATCTGTATGGAAAGGGATATGTCGGATCGTCAAGGCTTAGCCGCTACAGTCTTTCCGGGATATCAAAAGAATACAAGATGAAGCTGCTAAAATCACGTACGATACAGATATCTGTATTGATTACATAAGGTCTTACATTGGAATGCTACTACGGTAATCTTCGTATATGTCGTGACATGTATTGGGTGGTCTTAAAAAATTAACAGGTCTTTAAATTAAAGGACACATTCTAATATGATTAAGGTGTTTAATACTCTTGGTAACACATCTTATGACGCAGGAAAATAGAAAAAAATAATAATACTTAAATATGACCTTTCTTAACAAAATAGTGTCGACATATTGAGAACTGCTGGAATCCAAGAAGGAGCAATGACTCTTTGGAAATGAAACGGACATAGCTGTTCTCCATACTCACACCTTGTCTGCAATAGACATAAGAAACCTACAAATTAACTCGTAAAAAGTGTTACAGATTTTTTTAAGTACTTGCCGCGATAAAATACAAGTATTTCAGCAGTTCCAAAACAGTTTTAAACATTTTTAATTAGCTATTTCTCTATGACCTTAAACTTCGGATAGGTACAAGATTGTGACATAAGTTAACTTAGATTTTGCTCCATTTTCACCGCTTCAAATTTTTGCAATAAGTTCATGAAAACCCTGTAGATTTCGATTTCTCTAACTAAAAACTGTGTTGATATACTCATTTCTTTGTTAAAATCTTATGTCTCAAAATTCAACACCAAATAATTTTACTCGTAAATAACTTTGATGTTACACTGCGATACCTTTTATTGTGTGTGCTTTTTGAGTAACATACTATTTCCGCATTTCCAATTTTACCGCACAATATTTGCCGTTAGGGCCTAAGAAACCACCTAAAGAAACCGAGATATTTTCGCGGCCACCGCTCCATACAAATTCCCCACCTTAAATATGTCACGTGGAAAGGTCGTGTGTCGCAGACAGGTCCTCCTGGGCAACTCCTCTTACCATACAGAGAGCAGCGCGGAAATTGCGGATTATGAATCTTTCATGGGGAGCCTTTCATATGCTTTTTAACATGCCTGTGTAATATTTAAGAACTCATCTCGAATCCCCAAAGGCGAGTATTATCTGCAATCAGAATATTAACCCGATTTTCCTTTCAAAGGGATAATTTAAATTTCAGGGAAATTTAAATACTTTAGGCGGCTCGACGTATTTAGCGTGTCATAACGACGCGAAGGAAGGCTTATTGGGTTAAATTCGAGGTACCGAAATTGGTTTCGCGCCTTCATAATGGAGGAGGTTTAAAAAGTAGTGCGACACGCGAAAAACCTAATTATGTTCATAAAAATCTGTTAGTGCAATTAAAATAATAAAAGTCTGTATTTTGAAAACTTTATTTTTGGGCCTACGTACAGGGTATCTCAAACTCGATAGTATGAGGATACAAAAAAACCGTAAAAATACATAACCTCAAAATTGGATGAGCCCAAAACCCAAAATAAGCAGCGAATAAACTTACACCTAGGGCACAAACCTTCATTTTTGAATAGTAAATCAATTAATTTAGGCGATTTTAGTGAAGAGCAGGGCGAAATATTCCATCACGATTTGAAAGACTTCGAGAAGAGATATCAGGGTGTTTGGGATAGCCACATGCTGGCAGACTACTGCTAGACGTTAAAGAGGGACACCACAGTACAGCATAAAATACAAGCACAACGAAGATCATTCGATAACAAATGGACTTGTTATTACAGTAACAAAGAAAATACCTGAATGGATATTCACCAAATTTTCTATAAGAAACTGAGAGGCAAGTGGATTCACGAAAATCAAGCACCCCGGAGGGAACAGAATTCTGCTACGTCCACGTCGTTGTTCCTGTGTACGGCAAAATGTAGGCACTACCAACACGAAGATTTTAGTGCCTTTGAAGTTTCTTGGTTTCAATTACTCGGGTTTGAGGATCTTTCTGTGGCCAGGGTATGTAGGTTTGGAAGATTAGGTTTATGAAACTTACTGTACCCAGATTATGTGGGTTTGGGGTCTTGAGTTTGAGGGTTTGCTGTGCCCAAGGTATACGGGTTTGGGAGCCCGGGTTTAGAGATCTTACTGTACTCAGGCTTTGTGGGTTTGGGAACTCGGGTATAGAGATTTGGTCACCCTTATTAATGCCCGCCCTAGTTTTGAAGTTTTGGGATTTTAGGGTTATTCAGCTTCGGGGTTTTGAGGTTTCAGATTGAGGACTTGTCGTGTTTTCAGGTTATGGGGTTTCGGAATTTTAGGTTAAAAGAGTTTACTATTCAAAATTGAAGTTTTGTGCCCTATGTGTAAGTGTATTCGCTGTTTATTTGGGTGTTTGGGTTTTGGGCTCATCCAATTTTGAGGTTATGTATTTTTACGGTTGCGAGTATCATTTTACGGCTTGTCGAGCTCGTTCGGGATCATAAGGATGTGAACTGAAAGAAATGGGCTTATTAAACTGTTTATCTAGAATAATGTGTATAGTGCATATTAAAACTTTTATAACCAATATACAACTTTTATTAAAAAAAAGCAATCATCTCCATACTCATTATTCAATCAGTTTAACTGGAAGGTGCTTAATACACCTTATGCATCTATGAAATAAAGGTTATAATGAATTATACATTATTAGGTGTTATAGACTTTATATTCCAGTTGTATAGTAGGGAAGATTTGTTGTATAAAGACCAGTATCCGAATTTGTATATAACAATTGTATTAACAGAATTATTCGTTCTTATACTGAATATGTTTCCGTTTCTAACGTGTAAAACGCATCTTATAATGGTTAAGTGATCGTTACCTCTTGGTGCATAATCGGTTATGATCGTTGTTAAGTTATATTCATAGTCTTGTAATAATAATCATATGTCAGACCCGAGAGCGAAGTGCGCCGACTCAATAAGAAACCTGGCTATTCCAGCCGCTGATTTAGGGTTTGCCGCACGAGCTCATCCCATTTCTTCTAAGATTTCAGTAACATGCTATGCATGAAGCAGAACGGTACTCAACTATCTTATAGTCCACTTTTATTGTCCATGCATGTTCAATCATTGTCAAAATAAACACACAAAGGCACAACGTCTTTATTATCTTTACTCAAGAAGAGAAAATACAACAATCGTAAAATTTCCGACAGTCCGCTGTGCATCGACTTACACACGTCTAGTTTGATGAAAATGGACAGTATATGCACATGTTTTGTGGGATACATGATCATATCGCGTTGTGTGAAATGGAAAATTATTATGTAAGTATCTAACTGTTTTATGGCTTGTAATTGTTTTGTTTTTTCAAATGTAAATCTTGTCTAAATCTTAAAAATTATTATTTTGTAGGTCCTATTAGAAATCGCTGATGTTAAGTTTTACATAAGATGGAGGAACAGAAGGTGACAAAGAAGAGCATGGGTATAAAGTCAATCAACCAGAGGAAATAAAATTATATGGAAAGAAGCTCAACCTTTCTGGGGATGCTTCATTCTTAAGGTGGAAGAGTTATAGTGCAAATTCTCATGTAATACAAGAAAATACGAGTGCATCGTTGCTCAGAAAATAAACTGGACAGTTTTGGGAGCGATTTGTCATCATTTTTAATGCTTAAAAGTATGTTTTATGTATGTTTACATTAGAACCTTAGCTTGTAATTACAGTTATCCAATAAAATTTCTAAAAACTTAATGACATATGTTTTTAACTCATACAGAGTATACAACAGTTAATACAGTTATTGTTATAAAACTTATAACCAGTACTAGATCTTCTAATAACGATATGGAACACTTTAATAACAGTTATTACTATTATTTCGTAAAGGGTATAAAAAACGTTGTATACTAGTTATACAATAATTTAATAAAGAATAAGGTTTATATTCACTATACAACTGTGTTATCAATACGCGTTTTATATCCAATATTCACCTGTTTAACAGTCACATATAGTATACAATGGTATTATAATGGTATATAGAATTATAATAAAGAATAAAACGCATTTCTTTCAGTGTGGAGTTATAGCGTTTTAACAGGTTGCAGGGTTGATTCTGTTGAATTCTACAATTTTTCAGCTATTTTTTGAGGTTAGAAAAAAATTCTGACGTGATGGGACCAAATGAGTTGCAGATTCGGTTTCAGCGACCCAAAAAACATATAATACGATAGATTTGACCGAGGAGAACTTTCCTCGATTTTTTTTGTGGTTTTGTGATATCTTTGGAATTTAACAGAATCGACTAATGACATCATCAGTTAAATTTTTTCCAGAAATATACCCAAATTTTTTACCATTCTGGCTTAGATTCGCCCTTTTAGTCCACTTAGTTAATTAACACCCTGTAGGACTTCACATTTTAATTCGAATAATTCAACCAGTACTTGTCAATACATCTAGTCCATTGAGTTCTTCCATTCCTGGTTACTTAATATTTAATAGCCATGCAAATTTTTCCTCGTGAGTTTGACGGAGGTATACAATGGACCCTTAATACATTTAAAATTATTGGTTCAAGCAAATCCCCGTGTTTCAAACACGTCTAGGAACACATACCTTACAAGAAGATAATCCTTGTTAATTTTCACCTAATACCGCTTTAGTATGAAAGGGTGTGGTATCTTCCGAAAAGGTTTTAATAACGTTGCTGTTTCCGGGTGATAACCAGAGGATTTTAAATTTTATCAAAGGGCCGTAATCCTGGATATTTATTGGGTCTGAAAGGTGTAAGCGGGACGACAAAACTATTTAAATTAACTGACCCTGCGCTCTGTTTTAAATTAAAATTGTAAACTTCAAGTTTTTCTACATTCACTGAATTACTTTACAAAAATGCGTTGAATCAGTGATAGTCCATTGACCTCTATACAGGGTGTCTCACGGTGACCCATTAGAATTGTTTCAGAGACTACTTCGATTTGAATTTTGAAAATTTGGGATACCGGGTTAGTCTCTGAAATAATTCTAATGGGCCATCACCGTGAGACACCCTGTTTGTTGTACTATCTGTTAAATATCCAAATCTATATATTTATAGTTAAAAAATTTTTTTTCTATCCACTTGACTAAGGTTTCTTCTTAATACTTAGGAAACAGGATTAAACTGATAGTTTAAAAATAAACTATTATTGGAACCATTAATTCAATAGTGGAAAAGTCTCACCATTTCCTTTTAAATTCACCCATTTGCTTAGCTTCAAACGCCTAACTTTTCAGTAAACAACAACAGGAACTTTTACTTTCATGCTGCTACAAATTGATATCCATGCTAATGTCCTGAAAACAACCAAGTCTTATCTAAACTCTAACAGGAGTGTACTTGGGGTACCCTACAAGTTTCAACTGGTAATACTTCCGACACGATGATGGAAGTGGCGCTCTATCGAATTTGTAATTAGTCATGAGCGTGGGTAAGTACGCGTAACTTGGTCACGCAGTGGAATTTCTCCTATAACTATTTAACAAGTCTTTAATTGTTTACCTGTTCACGTAAATAAAAAGCAGCTAGGAAAATGATCAAGTGACAATTAACAATTGGTAACGATATTGAAAAGGTCCTTCAAATGGTTTCAGTTGATTGTGAAAACTAATTCCGGTTAAATTGATAGTATTGATATCGTACCTCTCTATTAGTTGTTGGAAGCTAGATGTAGAGCGTGAGCCAGCAACAATTTACAATAGTATTGTATTATGTTGATTTTATACAATAGACAATCGTACAATGTGTACTGGTAGGGTACATGCAGTTCTAGGAGACCAGAGTCGACATTCGCTCACAGGTCTTGATGACTCCGCTAATTCTCGAAGTGAATCTTCGCTGATATTCCTTGCTCTTGACTTCTTTGAATTTCACCAATACTTGATTGTCTTGACCCATTGTTGATTGTGGTAAGGTTTCTGTATTCATGTTCATTACATCATCCGTTAATCCTGTCTCGAGTTCATGCTGTTTTACTATCAAATTGCTTGTCTGGATCTAGGCGGATTATTAGGGCGTTTCATGATCACTTTACCAACAGCATGGTGCTCTGCTGACTTGGTCTGCTTTGATTCGGCATGTCCGTAGCCATGGACTTTATGGATAGTTCGGGCGGCGAAATTCGAAAGATCGATGAAAATTTTGTGTTTCGATTGGCATTGTCTGGGCGGGTTACGGGACAGGTTAGATATTCTCGATCATATCTGTCTGTGTGCTTTGGAGCTTCTTCGGGTCGATTTGACTTTTCTTTCTATTGGAAACGTGGAAGAAATTTGAAGTCGCTTAGAAAAAACAATAATTTCACAATAAAAACAATACTTCCGTTCAAATATTAAAATATTTATAATACACACTTGTCATTCAGAAAAGTACGTATTTATGTATGTTTTATTTAACTACAGTTTTAATGATTTCTGAATAGAAATAGGAAACCGTTATTTTACTCTAATTAGCATACAATTTATCAGTGAAACTAACGAACCAATCACTGTTGTAACTATTTACTTGTAATGTAACGGTAAATGATCAGCATTTCGATTTCAGCAAACAATTCACTAATGATAGGTGCAGAACATTCTGTTTATGTTTGTGCATATTACCTAGTACAACTTTATATCATTTATTAGCACTAACGTAGATTGACCTATTGACATCAGTAATTATATCGCTTTCGATAAATACGTCTACAATGATTTAAATGTATAGGGACTTTCATAAACCTGCATAGCGTTTACCAATGTTGGCGAAATAAATTTTTCAGGAAATTTAATGTCAATTGTCACAATTGGTAGTGAGTGCAAGTTACAATAAATTTAGACACTTGTTAGTCTACTTTTAAGCTAGTAGCTTTTAATGGATCGTGGAACTAGCAAACCACAAATCATAATAGACTTGTAACTTATGGTAGGCTATCGCAGTACTTGTGTAACTTTAAGTATTTAAAATAAAAAAAGTTTCAACATTGTAAAATGTAACTTGGTTTAGGTGTACATGCAAAGTAACAATCAATATTTATGAAGGTACATCTTAAAAATAATTTATAAAATTTGCGAATGTAGGAGAAGCAAAGATATTAGAAAATCACAAATATTTTGACGAGGATATCTCATAGTCCGTTTGACATATCGCCTTTATTGAATTTTTTTTCTTCCTATTTAATATAAAAAAACTAATGTACATTGTGTTTCATTTTCTTTGTGAGACATAATTCTATTAATATTTACTACTGTGGCCGAAGAACAAGCATAGTGGAAGCAACGTCAGCATTGTTGTTTAAGTTTTTGCCTATATTTCGAAAGAGTATGTATACGAACCAGGAAAGAGTTGATATGGTTAGGAGCTGTTATAATTGTCCGCGCACCAAACACCATCAAAATAAAATAAAGTGAACAATTATTATAAGATTTATGTCATTGTATCATTGTGAAACATGTAAATTGTTATACGCCACACAGTGTACCATTTTGAGAGGGGGTGTGCCAAAATCAAATATCTCGACTTAGAGTTGAGGAAGAAAAAAGAACCAGGAGTCAAATGAAAGCTTAGGTAATGTAGATATTGGGGAAATTATCACTGTAACGAATTTTTATGATCTGACCCTCAAATGGTCTTGTCAAGATTGATAGAATCTGAAAATTTCATGAATTTTCTTATTTTAGCCAGCCAAATTTTTTTTTTTTATAAATGGACTTGTATAATTTGCCACGACAAATCCAAATCCGTCGTCAAAATTTCATTATCATTTTTCTAATGGTCGAAACATGCCTCACAAAGTCGAGCTTTTAACACAATTTTCAGCATTATAAACTGCGAAAATTGTTTATTATAATGACATAACTTGAAATAATAGTTAAATTTTACAAGAAAATATTTTTTTTATAATAATTAAAAAAAATATTTTCTTTATTTCCATACTTACCCTATGAAATGCGTTTTTTTGTCATTAACATGTGAAATTTAACTATTATATAGTAGTTTTGTTGCTTTCAAATGTCATTTTTCAAATAAAAGATATTAAAAAGAAAACAAATCAAAGTAGAGACTAATAGACTATTGATTTTAGATCGACAGAATTACGGGGACATCATTATTTTCTTATGCGTCTTCACACTAACGCTCTCACACTGGGGAACAATACAACATTTATAATTTTTTTTTTGTTCTGTGCCTTCCATATTGCTAACAAAATTCGGCATCTTAACGTATTCAATCGAAACTTAACAGGCAACTAAAACCCGACTACCTGACTGATCGACAACACACGCAAGCATGCGGCATCGGTTTCCCATGCGGTGACGTCACACCCGCCGATTCAGCGGGTACTCAGCGCGCCAGTTTGGATGACTTTTAGGAGATATAAAATTCTAATTTTTTGATGAGCCCATTGTGCATAAAATGACAAGTAAAATCGTAAAAGAAATCGTTCGATTGTAGGGTAATCGGCGACTAAACCGGCTATGGCTATCGGACCGATTGTGAGAGATCTACTTATAAGTATCGATTAAGAAAATGTTTGTCAGATTGGTTCAATATTTAAAAAACTATGGAATCTTTGAAGATTCGCCACAAAATTTAAGTGTTATGTTATAAAAATTAGGTGAGTAAACAGATTATTTATTTTGTGTATTTCATTTATCATTATTGATTACTGCTTGACAACAATGCTCAGCCCAGTTCTTAATTGTGCATGCTCTGCGACTAAAGTAACACTAGTTTATCCAGCGGCTGGGTAAGAAAATTACGAAAAAATAATTAAAAAAGTAAGTTACCTGCACTCAAAGTTACATACTGTATTGATAAGATTTTTATTCAGTTTTGATGAGTTTCATCTGCTGTTAACACATATTTAGGGTGTATCTTTTCTGCCTGTTTTAGTCGACGACAAGACTGGTGTATGCCCATCTCAACTCTACAGAAACCAAAGTGGAATAAATTCGGCCAATTCCAGTTATCGACGCGCATAGCCACCCACGTAGAGGTTTTTAGCCTCGAAGAGACAAATGGACGAAATTAAAGCCTGCACACAAGAACGCCATTAATTTTTTGCCCGCTGTACACACCTTAACTAATGGATATAATTTCAAACTGAAAACAGCATGTCATGTAATCAACATTGTAAATAGTCAGTTTTTGCTAGATTAACCCCTGGTACCGTGAATGATTAGCGGGATTAATGGGAGTCCAAAGCAGTCCACTTGGGTGTTGGTAATTAGCGGGTTGCTACCGCTTCAAACGGCCTCTTACTTAATTAATCACATGCATCCTTCCCCGTCGGAGGATATATAGGGAATAAATCCACTCGTTTTATTATCCTTGAGGACGGCGCTAGACGCGGCCAGATGGTTTCGGCGAGCCCTGTTCATTAGAACATCTGCAAACTACAGCGGACAATTAGGTTACGTCCAGAACTTTCTGCTACTGAATATGCCATTTTGGAAGTTTCGACGTGATAACGCGCCTTATTCAATTGTGCCTCCTTTCTGTACGGAGCGTGGACTACATCTCTGTTACGTCCTTAATATTAGACGGAATGGCAATATTTTACATAACAACGAGACTATGCTCACATTTTGGTAAGGTAAAACTGCAGTGAATCCATTTTTGCATTCTATGTATGCACAAGATGACTGGATTTTTTTACTTTTTTTAATTTTTATTTATTATACACCACTCGACAACCTAAGTCAATTAATGAGTGGAAATATCATTTAAGATTTAGTAAAAAAAAATAAAAAAAAACATTTAAATATAACATTAGTGCAAATAAAGACAGAAATGTCAGTATAAAACAAATGAATTGCAGATAATATTACAAACTAAGAAACGAATAAGAGAAAAACAAATATACAGGGTGTAACTAAATAAGTGTGAAACATTAAGGGGGTGATTCCTCATCGAAAAAAAGATAGGATCTTTCATATAAAGAAACTTCATTGGAGCATCCCTTGTTAAGATACAGCCCCTTAAAGGGGGTACATAAAATTTGTTTAACAATTTTTTTCACAAGCACTAAACAAGTTACAATATTGAAATTAACCTGACATTTTCTACTACCAAAAAGACACTTAGCCAGTAATTTATTTGGTTTACCCCATGGTAGTAAGGGGTGGAAAACGCAACCCCTAAAATTTATTTCCAACGTAATTTTTTGTCTTATTATTTTTTTACCATTTAAAAAATTATTTCCGATAGCCTGTTTCATTCTAAAAAAAAATGTCTCTTGAATTTTTTGCCCAAATTAAACCAGTTCGCAGTAAAAAATTATTTTACGAACAACTACAGAGATACATCGTCATAAATGCGGACTGGATTTACTGTTATTTTGTAGTTACTACCTGCATTAAATGATTAAAGGGGAATAATCAAAACTAATTTAATAATAACAAAACATACAACATGTAGAAATCATAGTAAATGTTCAATATGTCTACCTTCAGACATTACGCATGCGTCTAGACGTCGGCGCATTGAGCCACGTATTCGCTCAAATATTCCTGGAGTCTCTCTAATTACCCTGCACGCATCGATAATGCGGTTTCTTAAGTCCTCTACATCGCGAACAGGAGTACGATAAACCAAATGCTGCAAATGGCCCCAAGTAGACAAATCCAGAGGATTGAGATCCGGGGATCGAGCGGGCCAATTCTGTGGTCCTCCTCGACCTATCCACTGATTTGCATATGTTTCAGTTAAATGCTGACGTGCTACTTGACTAAAATGGGCGGGAGCCCCATCATGCATAAAAACCATATCCCTTCTGACGCCCAAAGGAACTTCCTCCAGCAGTACGGGGGGATGCACTTTTCTTAAAAATTGAACGTATGCCTCACCATTTAATCGAGGAGGTAGAAAATGAGGCCCAATTAAATAATCCCCAATAACTCCGACCCACACCTTAAGAGAAAACTGTTCTTGATGGTTAGTTTCGACAATAGCGTGATGGTTTTCATCAGCCCATATGTGGTAATTATGAAAATTAATAATCTTGTCCCGAGAAAAACTACATTCGTCTGTGAATTCGATCGTCTTCAGAAAGTCACGATTTCTTCTAATCATTTCCAGCATCCAATTGCAAAATTCAAGACGGTTCGGAAAGTCTCGCGGTAACAGTGCCTGTACTCGTTGCAGATGGTAAGGGTATAAGAGATGTTCCTTTAAAATTCGAAATACCGTCATATGATCAACATTTAGCTGGAAAGCAATCTTTCTAGTACTGGTAGTAGGTTGTTCTTCTATCAAATTAAGTACTGCTGCCTCAAGCTGTGGTGTTCTTACTTCTCGATGGCGACCACAATCCTGCGTTCTTTTGTTGAATGAACCATATTCACGTAATCGTTGATGAAGTCAGACAAATATTCTATGTGAAGGATGCTGCCGTTGAGGATACATTTCAGCATATCTTGTAGAAGCTTCTAACCCATTCCCCTGCGACAGACCGTAAACGTAATGCATATCAGCCATTTCCTCATTTGTGTATGCCATTTTAATAACAAGTGAATTATTAAAGTAACAAATTAAGAACAGAACAATACACAATTAGTATTACTTCAATTTCAAAAATTTACAAACTGACAGCTTGATTCCAATTTAATTGTCAGTATCGCTAATAGCGGCCTACTAGATAAATTAGTTTCGTATTTTCGTTTTATGGCGATATGTATCTTGTTCGTAAAATAATTTTTTGCTGCGAACTGGTTTAATTTGGGCAAAAAATTCAAGAGACATTTTTTTTTAGAATGAAACAGGCTATCGGAAATAAATTTTTAAATGGTAAAAAAATAATAAGACAAAAAATTACGTTGGAAATAAATTTTAGGGGTTGCGTTTTCCACCCCTTACAACCATGGGGTAAACCAAATAAATTACTGGCTAAGTGTCTTTTTGGTAGTAGAAAATGTCAGGTTAATTTCAATATTGTAACTTGTTTAGTGCTTGTGAAAAAAATTGTTAAACAAATTTTATGTACCCCCTTTAAGGGGCTGTATCTTAACAAGAGATGCTCCAATGAAGTTTCTTTATATGGAAGATCCTATCTTTTTTTCGATGAGGAAGTAGTACCTACATAAGTATAAATAACATAATTTACTAATTTGTAAAGACTTTGATGCATCTAATAGTATCATGAAAAATATCCACAGAATTTTGCATCTGGCGATAATTAAAATCCATTACGTATAAAGGCGAACATTTCAACAATTAGTTTTAGGGGTGGGAAAATAAAAAAATCTTGAGAAACGGGTGGCAGAATGAGGAGTGTGAAAATATAATGCAGCTAGTAAGTCTGGACAATCGATTTTTCCGGTTACAATTTTATGAAGCGTGATCAATGAATTGCACATACATCGTTTACTTAAGTCATTCAGATGGAACCGACTTAGTAAAGTGTTTTGTGGTACCCTAGAGGTGGATATATGTTATCCATTCTGAACCATAGGTATTTAACATATTTACGTTGAATGTCCCCTAACATTTTAACATGGATTTCATAGGAGGGGCACCATACCAGTGATCCATATTCCAGTTTCGGCAAAACGAATGCGTTGAACAGCAGCGATGTAGTATAAGTTTCAGAAAACTGTCTTGAGTTTCCTAAAACAAAGCCGAGATTTTTATAAGCCTCACGNGTACCCCCTTTAAGGGGCTGTATCTTAACAAGGGATGCTCCAATGAAGTTTCTTTATATGAAAGATCCTATCTTTTTTTCGATGAGGAATCACCCCCTTAAATGTTTTACACTTATTTAGTTACACCCTGTATAAGTAGTACCTACACAAGTATAAATAACATAATTTACTAATTTGTAGACTTTTTGTTTGATGCATCTAATAGTATCATGAAAAATATCCACAGAGTTTTGCATATGACGATAATTAAGATCCATTACGCACAAAGGCGAAAATTTGAACAATTAGTTTTAGGGGTGGGAAAATAAAAAAATCTTGAGAAACGGGTGGCAGAATGAGGAGTGTGAAAATATAATGCAACTAGTAAGTCTGGACAATCGATTTTTCCGGTTACAATTTTATGAAGCTTGACCAATGAATTACACATACATCGTTTACTTAAGCCATTCAGATGGAACCGACTTAGTAAAGTGTTTTGTGGTACCCCTTGAGGTGGATATATGTTATCCATTCTGAACCATAGGTATTTCACATATTTACGTTGAATGTCCCCTAACTTTTTAACATGGATTTCATAGGAGGGGCACCATACCAATGATCCATATTCCAGTTTCGGCAAAACGAATGCGTTGAACAGCAGCGATGTAGTATAAGTTTCAGAAAACTGTCTTGAGTTTCCTAAAACAAAGCCGGGATTTTTATAAGCCTCACGTTGTATATTGTTAATATGTTCAACAAAACTTAGCTTACTATCAAAAGTTATCCCGAGGTCTTTAAAAATACTACATTTCCTAATGGGCTTACTATCAATTTCATAATTAAGAGTCACAGGGTTTGTTTTCCTCGTGAAACACATACAATTGCACTTCAAGAAGTTCAGAGGTAATTTATTTTCAGGGCATCAATTAGAAATTTTGTCTAGGTTAGATTGAAGCTTGACACAATCATTGACATCTGACACAGACAGATACAATTTGAGATCATCTGCATAAAGAAGGGCCTCACAACTCAGTTTCCGGACAATGTCATTAATAAAGATTAGAAATAATAGCGGACCGAGAATCGATCCTTGAGGGACCCCAGAGGTGGCATTTACTTCTATTGATCGGCAACCACGATACTCCACTGTCAATTTCCTTTGAGAGAGGTATGAGGTGAAAAAGCTAACAAATGGTTTAGTTAAGCTGAAGTTTGATTATTTTGACAATAGAATACCATGGTTCAGCCGATCAAATGCTTTTGAGAAATGAGTATAGATGACATCTACCTGACCACCGCCATCTAATTTAGTTGCAATATATTACGTCAGAGACATCAAATTAGAAACCGAGCTGCGCAGCAGATATATTTGATTTTACAAGCGAAAACAGACCCTCATAAAGCAAGATTTCAAAGACTTTGTAGACATTACAAATGGTAGTAGTAGGACGGTAATTCTCGACTTCACTTTTGTCATTCTTTTTAAAACGGGACAAATTCTACCAGAATTTCAAAGATTAGGGAATTTTCCTACATTTAGTGACAAATTATATAAAAAACATAATGGTTTAGCAAATATTGTTGCGCAATCTTTAAACAAGAAGGCCGGCAGGCCATCAGGTCCAGCGGTGAGTTTTGGTTTTAATTTTTTTAAGGTAGTTAACACTTGAGACTCGGAGAAGGTAGAAACACTATACGACGAACAATTTTAATAGTAAATGCGCATGTGATGCAAATGCTTGAAATAAAGTGAACATTGCTAAAAACACTGTTTGTGCTGACAGAGTCTTGAAATTAAAGTGGACACCATAACACAGCCACACAAAAATCGACCTTCGGGACTAGATGTCAGACTATGTTTATTATGCAATTCTTTTGTCGCTGAATCCGAATCCGAGGTCCATTTGACCCCATCTCCTCAGAATTTTTCATAACCTCAAAAAAAAAACGATATTCTGAATAACTAATCCATATAACCTTAAGACTCAAGCTTTCAACGTTAAATTCAATTAACCAAATCTCATAAACATTCAACCCAATGATATCCCAACCTAATAAGCCCATGCACCCAAACTCCAATAACCTTATAACCCCATAACCCCATAACTAATAAATCATAGGGAACCTGTTTTATCTTAAAAACCTATGCAAACCCCAAAACCCCCATAACCTTACGATATTCAAACAACTATTTTATACTGTTATTCAGATTTTTGATAAACCTAACAGGTAATTGCAAATTAGTTTAATTGTAAGGTTAATAGTAGAATAGTAGGTATTAAAATACACGATATGAGAGCCAAAATTTACAGTGAGAACCGGCCTCAGTTGCTTCATACGACGATCCGCCACTGACACACTGTAAAAACTTGAAACAATTTAAAAAAATCATATCAATCAGATTAGTAATTAAATTACTTGTATTTATTTTTTTTTGTGCACGTTTTTGTCCTCTGCATGTTAGCTTGGCTTCTTTTTTTCGTACCTATTTACGTTTTTAAAAGTAAAATTGTGGATAGACTTTTTACTCGTATCTATGAGCTTAACAATATTTCTAATCCAGTTTGTATTTATGAAAAAGCTATTTTACTTCTTCAGTAAAATTTTGCTTCTGACAATAAAAAGTGGAAGGCAAAGATTTAACTATCAATTAAATTTATTCAACAGTTGGAAAAAGCTCCCTAAATTTTGTTACTTAAACGTAACAAACTACACTAGGTAATGCAAAAAAATTAAAGGGTCAAAAGAATTTCCGAAATTTTTCTGTGATTTTTGACAGACTGTATTTAGGTGAAAACTGGTTGTATCGGGAATTAAAAAAAAATATTTTGAAGCTCTAAATTCTAGTTTTTAGATCTTTCAGTCGAAATAGCGCGACAAAAAATTTTGCAAAGAGTTCACGGACCTGGAAACATTATTTTCAGCTATTTTCGTGCCATTGCACGGACCAGATAGGTTGTTTNCAGTTTGTATTTATGAAAAACCTATTTTACTTCTTCAGTAAAATTTTGCTTCTGACAATAAAAAGTGGAAGGCAAAGATTTAACTATCAATTAAATTTATTCAACAGTTGGAAAAAGCTCCCTAAATTTTGTTACTTAAACGTAACAAACTACACTAGGTAATGCAAAAAAATTAAAGGGTCAAAAGAATTTCCGAAATTTTTCTGTGATTTTTGACAGACTGTATTTAGGTGAAAACTGGTTGTATCGGGAATTAAAAAAAAATATTTTGAAGCTCTAAATTCTAGTTTTTAGATCTTTCAGTCGAAATAGCGCGACAAAAAATTTTGCAAAGAGTTCACGGACCTGGAAACATTATTTTCAGCTATTTTCGTGCCATTGCACGGACCAGATAGGTTGTTTATTCAGCTTTAATTTCCTTTTTCTTTTTTTAATTTCGATACGACCATTTTTTATGGAAATATCGTACTTTTAATGGAAAAGGATCCTTTTGTCCTCGATCATGAAGTGTTTAAGCTCAAAAAACGTGGCTCTTTGAAACAAAGAAACGGTTCGCTAGATCGAGATGAAACTTCACAGGATTCTTCTGGGTATATCGAACTGTAAAAGTCATGCTTAACATTGGTCATTTCGTGAATATTTCTAATTCAGCCGTCAATTTTCTAATAAACCATATATTACCCTTTTTTCCTGTTTTTTTAAATTCGATTCGTGTAAAAAATGAAAAAAAAAAAATCAGAAAAGTTGCGGCAGCATGTTATAGGAAATCTATTCCAGTTTTCGAAATTGCCCTTCAATTCTCTGTACGACCATTTGTCGTTGAGATATCGATTATTGAAGACAAAAGGATCCTTTTCCATTAAAAGTCCGATATTTCGATGAAAAACGGTCGTATCGAAATTAAAAAAAAAGGAAATTAAAGCTGCATAAATAAGCTATCTGGTTCATGTAATGGCTAAGCCGAAAAAAAATTTTCCAAGTCCGTGAAAAAAGAAAATTTGTAAAATTTTTTTGTGGCATATCGGTAGCTCCTAAAAAATTTCGACCGAAAAATCTAAAAACTAGAATCTTAGAGCTTCAAAATGCTTTTTTTAAATTCCCCTTACGACCATTTTTCACCTAAATACAGTCTGTCAAAAATCACTGAAAAATTTCGGAAATTCTTTTGACTCTTTAATTTTTTGCGCTAAATTTCTTTTATCGACTTTTACTCAACAAAATACGACGCCAGCAGACATCAAAAGGATGCCCACCACGTGCATGTACTGCGTTCTTAGGCATATCTTTTTCTTTGAGTAAAATTAATAGTCATTTTGATTAACGTTTCGAGAAAGATAAGCACAATTTATTCCTTGTGTTGCATACAAATTCCGTGACAATAGTTTGGTGGGGCTTTTACGGAATACTGATCGAGAGATAAACACACCATATTTCTTAAATTAAGAGATAAATTGCTCATTTACCTTTTTTGTGCCCCTCCGGCTTATCAACCGGCGTGTCACGGGGCGAAAAGATTTACGTACGAAGGTTTGTGATCCTCGAGGGCCCATTACGAATTAAATTAATAATCCAGATAGTAAGAACCCGTCCTGTGGCGTTATAGGAGGACGAGATAAATTTGAGAATATATCAGAAGGAAATCTATGGGATTCTAGACAGGAAAATACAAGGTGAGATACTTAATTGCCGTCTAATTAATATAATATCAAATTTGGCTAATAGTCCAGTTCCTCAGGGTTTTTATCTCCGAATTCTTTATAACTGAGCCGATCGACATGAAATTTTGACTGTATGTAGGGAATGCCTCAAGGAACAAAACTTATATAGTGCTGAAGTGTGTTTTTGCACTGGGAGTGGTTTCCACCCCTTCTTGGGGGTGAACATTTTTACGCCCAAAATAACCACAGGAATCGATAGAGGAGTCAATTTTAAGTAACAAATGTTATATAAAGTTATTTGGATAATCCAATATTTTCCGAGTAATTAGTCATTGAAAATGTTGATTTTTTACTGAAAAAGTGCTTGTTTTCGAACAGTTTTTTGCAAATAACTCTGAAACCATTGGATCTAACGAAAAAGTTGTAATGAACAAAAAGAAACGTAACAAAAAAACAAATCTAATGGCATTATTTTGTTTTTCTCTAATTGCAATATAAACCGAATTATGGATTTTTAAACATTATGATATGTTAGCTAAAAACTAAATTGGAATTAACGTTAGTTAAATAACGCCAAAACCATAAATATTAGGAAAAAAACTATTTGAACCTTTTCTATAGGACTTTGAAAAACCTTTAAAATTAGCTGTTTTAAAAGTCTTTAGAATAAAAATTAAAGGAAATATGATCGAAATAACATGATATTCTCATTTTCTTTTTAAGAAAAAATTAATAAACAAATTAGTGCCTTTGGCGACAGAATTAAAATTAATTGCAATCAATTTACAGATTTCTTCATTTATGTACTAAGAATATGTTCTGGGTCTTTGGCTCACTTACAAAGCTTGATTTCGAAAAAAAACTAAATTTTTGAAAATTTAATTTTTGAAATTTTTTAAAAAAAATCGATTTTTACGTTGTAACTTAAAAATTAAAGGATGTACGAAAAAAATACAAGAGTAAAAAAATGTTTTGTTATTTTTGCTGAAGATTTTGCTTTATATTTTTATTCCTCTAAAATTAATATTAATCGAGATAGCGCCATTTTAAGTTGTCATATGAATGAGAGAACCACCCTCTTCGAGTCCTTTAAACCCTTCAAACTTAAAAATGAAGGGCTTAAAAAAGATCAACTCAAGAGTTCACGTAGCCCTTACATTTCCCTGCAAATGAGCTTTTGTGCGATTAAAAATCTTAAAAAGTAAGAAAGTTATCGTCAAAAAAATAAACACGCGTATAGGTGATAATTTTAAGAAAATTTAGGTCAAACAAGATTTTTGAAGCATTTAGATCTTTTTTGTATATTGAGATGAAATCAGATGTGTGAGAGCAAATTAAAAATTAAATTAAAATTCTATTTAAAAATATTTGCTATTGTGTGACATTTCTTATTTGAAACTTATTTATACATAAAACAAAATATTAATAAATTAATTTATTGACAACATCTTTTGTTTAGAGTGGTGAGTTGTGTATGGTTTTCTGATGAATAATATCTTGAATTGAACCTACTACTGAGTAGAGTCGAGAGCTAGACAGGGCAAAGTTAGACAACCAACATCACACTAAAATCAAATTACATATCACAATAAAACAAAATTCAAAATTTAATTTGGCGCTTACACAAACATGAATTGACATAACAATGCCATAACAATATATACGTATTTAGTATGTGTATATTCGAATAAACCAGTACTATATTATAGTACACATACAATATTGTACTGTCTCAGCCCGAACCAGATTCAGACGTTTTGTCTCGAAAAATTAATCTTCAATGTATTCGTTCCAAATTTATCTAATTTTTTTATTTAGATTTCTTTGTTTATTGCATTATCGTACACTCTAAGTGTCGTTAGACCCTGTGAAATCTATCTAGTTATTTAAAGTATTAATTAATAAGGGTTGAAAAGTTACAATCAATTCAAAATTATTTTATAAGAAGGGAATAAATGTTTATTTAATTCGAATGCACATTTAAAATGTTTATACTCTTTCAATAATATTTTTCCATTTTATTTTCGAAAGAAGGGTATTTTTCAAGGGTTGAAAAGTTGCAATCGATAAAAAAGATTTTTTAATCAAAAAATTAATTTTAATTTGATAAAAATGCATGACTGAAACGTTTCAAGTTGAAAAAAAAAATTTTCATTCAAAGGGGTGGTTTTTAAAGGTTTTTCCGGGTTGAAAATTTGGGATACACTAAATTTCATGTTAGATAGCACATGAAATTACTCATACTGCCTAAATAAAAAAGATTTGATTACATAAAATGCTTAAATTTGTATTTTTTCTTTTTTCCAATAAGGGGTGGTTTTCACCCCTTAAGAACAAAAAGCACACCTAGCGCATATATAAGTTTTGAAGTGGGGAGTAATATGAGCCTAATTCTAAATTTTGAGAAAAATCGATGCAGTTATAAAAAATTCGGAGGTATTACTATATTTTCAGCTACAGTAACTGGGCTATAAAGCTTTTTAGTCCAGTCACTGAAGGTGAAAATAAGGTAAAAGCTCCCAATTTTTTCGGATAGCATGGATTTTCCCGAATATTTGCATACAAGCTCATCTGACCCCCCACTTCAAAAGTGATATTGTCTAGATGTGTGCTTTTTTCTATTTGGGGGTGAAAACTACCCTTGTACGAAAAAAATGCGAAAATCGCAAATTTACGTATTTTAAAGATCCAATTCATGTTCAAATATGTTGGATAAAGTTCCTTTCATGTTTTTTTAATATAATTTATGAAATTTAATTACTTTTTAACCCTTAAAAGTCCTTAAAAACTACCCTTCCATGGCCAAAAAAATAGAAAAAAAGTTTTTAACAGTTTAAAATACTCTTTTGGTGCATTCACAATGTGCACTTCTTTTGTTATTCATTAGAAAGCTTACGACTCATTACAAAGTTGCAACCCTTAAAAAAATAAACGAAAAAATATGGTCTCCGAGGTACCGATGTCATTTTCATAAGCTTTATCGAATATGTAAATAAATTATCGGAAACATTTTTTTTAATTTGACGCTTTTAATACAGTTGGTAACATTGATTAAATTTTAGGTAAGGACTGCTGCTTCCACGTTTTACTCTTGCATATATACTAATATACTGTCAAGAAATTATTATTTATTTGTTTTTTTAATTTCTAGGTATTTGTTTATATGAAAATATTAATTTTGTCAATTTGGTATTATGTATTGTGTGTTGCGTTATTTTGGTTTTATTTCTGTAATAAAAAATTTCCTTTTTATTAACTGTATATTGTTCAATACAAACCTTTCTTTTGTTTTACTTTGTACTTTTTCTTTATCTCTTGCTAGCTGTTACTCAGATGTTTGATTTATTTGAGATCTCAGGATTCGGTTCTATGTCATTCATACATAAACTTGTTCAATGCAGCACCCCAGAAAAATAGAGTTTTTAACTTTTTATACAATATTTATTTTAAATTATTTAATCGGATTATATGAAAACAAAATTTCAACTTTTTGACTCTAAATTAGGAATGGCTTCTTTACAAACTAAATTTTTATGTTGAACAATGATAAAGAATATTTTATTTTTCTACCTTTTCTATCCTACTACAGTTCACAATACAAGTACNCCAAGCCGTAACTAACCAATAAACTTTTGTTTTTCCTCCTTCTAGAAATTTCTGGTTTTAATTTTTCTTAAGGTCCCTTCACAGAAATTCCTGTCGTTGGATGTCCTTTTTTACAACTCTTTTCACTGCACTTCTTATAACTAAGTTAATAACGAATTTCCACAAAACTCAAGGAGATGACGAGGAAACTGGCCACCCTGGGCACCTCTGACAGCGTTGCCGTCGTGATATTCGTGTTCAGCAACCCCAAAAAACCCCGAGTAGCAAAATTGAAGTCATTTCCGTCAATATTTTCCAAGTTACAAATTTTTCATTTTTTAACTCTTCGAGATGCAATTTTAAAAATGCATTTTTCTCATACACCGATGCAATTTTCATTTCCTATTGATCATATAGGGTCACAAACTTTCTGGACGCTCTAATGAATCGAATGCAAAAAACTGCATCACAATCTATCTTACTGCACAAAATGAGAGGAATACGAATACGTCATCAATAATCAATAAAGTAAATAATTTTTGCATGAATTTTGAGTTTAATCATTATGCCACTTTCGTCTGATTTTAAAAAATAGTTTTAATATGGTAATTAATGTATTCCACGAAATTCACATTTTAATGATTAGCTCACAATTATGCAATCGTTGCTACACTAACGATTACATTGTAATTTTTGTTCATTTTAGTCACCTATTTTCTTTGATGAAAGACATGTTTATTTAAATCCCATAGTTTTTCGATAACAGACTTCTTCCTCTCTAGTAATTTTATACATTAATTTGCTGTTTTTGGTGATTAGAGTTGCAAGTATTATTTTGTTTAATCAATTCTCAGTGCAGGATATTTTTTAAGTGTTAATGCTATTTTTTACAATTCTTTTTTAAATAGGGCGTTATTAGATCTTTCTACAGTTTGTTACAATTACACTTTGATGTGTTACAATTTACACTTACCTGATTTCAATTGTAACAAATGCACTACACACATTTTTTTGGGAACAGTTTTTTTTCTATTTAACAGATAACTGACAATATTTACAAGAAAAGGACTCGAAACACAAGATGATTATTGTAATGTTTGTTACAATAAACATAAGTCTCCCCTAACATCGGTAATATTGCCATAAATGCCATTTGTTTTTTTTTTATTGGACAGTCATTTCCACTCAGCGTCTCTCCACCCGGCGCTTTGATTCTCGGACTAAGCAAATAGTAGATTTGCACCGAGCCGTTGTTTACATACTGAAAAATTAGAGCTTCAACCGGCAGATGGGGCTTCCGAAATTCTCTCAGTTCTTGATATTTACCTTTTCATAAACCACTTACGCGCCTTCGGCGACAAGACGACTGTCAGACACAAAGCGGCGTTTATTTGGTTTTAACTAACTTCCAGTTTGGAATTTAGTTGTCCCACTTCGTGGAATATGAAAGTTTCTGCAGCGGCTGCGGTTTCAATCGCGGCGAAGTTAGTAATTGGCGCTCGAATATCATTAGAGGTATCTTAATGTCGAGTTTTAAAATTGTAAGGCTTAATTATTAGTCACAGGATAAAAAAATAGTTTTTATGTCGGTTTTGTGAATATAAGTCAGGGTTAGTCGCGGATACAGAAATTCAAGTATACTTGAACCCTTAAAATATGCTGTGCATCTTTTATACAGGGTGTGGCATGTATTATCTATAAAAAATAAACTACAGCTTCCTAACGATACTTGTAATAGAAAAATCTTATACGAAAAAGGTCTATTTTTGCGTTTTTTTTTCGTAAATTAAAGTTCAATTATGGATCAAAATATTTTCTCTGGAACGGTCCTGTCCGTGTGCTGTACGATGAGTTACGTGCTGTAGACCAGCCGCGTAAACAAATCGTCGTTGAACGATAGAAAGATACTTCTCAATTTTTGGGGAATTTTTCAATGCAAAAGTATAAACTAAGAAAAATAGATATTTAAAATAACATATTTTCTTATTATAATAATAGTAATTACTATATTAAATACATCTGTAGTTGCCAACTGCGCGCACTAAACAAACTCCATTAAAATATGGAACAAAATGAAATAAAACTTACTGTTTCTAGAGAAATTGATCCCCATTAGCGCGGATACAGGCATGGCACCGACCGACGCACCCAATTTTGGCGCGTATTTTCCCAAATTCCAGGTATTCCCCTAATTGTATCAGCAGCAAAGATAAAAGTTCATTGGAGTTAGATCGGGTGACCGAGGTGGCCATGACACAGGACCAAAGCGTCCAATCCATCGCTGAGGAAACATTTCATTCAAAAGTGTCGTTACTTCTCGAGTACTGTGTGGAAGAGCCCCATCTTGAAGATAAAACAGGCATGCCCGAACTTGTAATGCCACATCGTCCAATAATACAGGCAACCGGTTCTCCAAAATGTCAGCATATGTTGGTCCATTTAGTCGTTCTTCAAAGAAGTAGGAACCCACAAGTACATCGCCTATTATGCCAGCCCAAACATTTACCGATAATCGATGTTCAAAATGAGTTTCCCTAATCGCGGGAGTATTTTCATCGGACCATATCTGCATATTATGGAAATTCACTTCATCACGGGTAAATGTCGCCTCATCTGTTACACAAACATAAGCAGGAAAGTCTACTTGATTGGCACATTGCCGTAAAAACCATCTGCAAAAACGCATTGATCACAATCCGGGGGTAAAATTTGTTGAACTGGTTGCAGATGATAGGGGTGCAACAGCTGGCGCCTTAAGATGCGATGTACGGTACGAGCTGAAGTTCCTACTTGCTGTGCGAGTCGTCGAGTACTAATTGTGGGGTCTTCGTCAAGATTTTCCAACACTGCATCTTCAACATTAAGGTTCACTTGCTGACCACGTCCTTCTCCTCGAGGAATAACACTTCCCGTATCTCGCAGCCGCTGAACGCACTGTAGGATTGTATTTGCACATGGGGGGTGACGTTGTGGCCATCGTTCCCGGTACAACCTAGTCGCCGCGAGCGCATTTTCTCCGGCTGCACCATACACTAACACCATATCGACACGTTCGGAAATAGTAAATGCATTGTTTTCTCGGTTCATTGTAAAACTAGTTTGTGCACAAACTAAAAAATTAAGCAAAGTAAGAAATAAGAATCTCGTTTTTAATGTAATCGGCACGCTATTCTTATTTTTTACTTCTTTATAAAAATTACACTGTCACTATCGTGGAATTACAAAATAAAAACTTTTGTCTGGAATCTTTCACTTTTTAACACTGATGGGTCGATGGACGATGCTTAATATTTAATAATTAAGTGAATAATGAATTCAATACAAATACAAAATCAGTTGACTGCACAAATTTTTTGACAATGTAACCTAACCTTCTTTTAGTATTACTAGTATTAGATTATACCGACTTAAATTATAAGGTTGCATCTCGGGTCGCATAAAAACATTTCCAAAGTTTTTAATAAATAACACAGGGTCGGCCTTCATTTTCGTTGAATAAATGAACTTTAATTTACAAAAAAAAAACGCAAAAATAGAACTTTTTCGTATAAGACTTTTCTATTACAAATATCGTCAGGAAGCTGTAGTTTAATTTTTATAGATTATACAAGCCACACCATGTATTTATTAATTTTTTTGTAATAAAATATACACATATAAAATTGTTTATAATATATGTTTTTTAAAAAGAAATTTAGTAAAATGGACAAGTTTATGATGTAATATCTGTAGAAAGCCAAAAAAGTCCTGCGCTATTCCTTTTGAACTTTTAGAATCAATCCATAAACAAAATGAATGCCATCTAAGGCAGTTTCTCTGCACCCCTATAATTTCCCAGCTTTTTTTTTAATTCCTAATGAACGTAGAAGGCGTAATTTAAATTTAGCTAGTGCAAATTCAAGAAACGATAGCTGTATACACGCTATTCACCCATATTTCACTGAGACATATAATTTTTATGTAAAACCAGATCAGATTGCTTTTTTTTTCAGACTAAAATTCGTGTAGTGTATTTCCACTAAAAGCAATTCGTAAAACTACCTGTAGCACCTCAAGGTTCAATTTTGAGTCCTTCATTGTTCGGTATTTACATTAAAAACCTGATGTGCATTTATGACAATCAAATAGTTCTATATGTTTTCCCTTTTTAGAAATATCTTTTCCTCTTTAATTACTTGCAACAAAAATAATATAACTGATTTTAATTGAAAGATCAGTGTGTCAATTCTTTTCAATAAAGTATTCGTGTTCCAAATTATAGGATTTTTCGATTTACAAAAATTACGAAAATAAACTGGCATCACACCATTCACTATAACTGTAAATTTAACATATATCCGACTACGAACATCCACAAAAAGATAACTAATTACTGATTCATAGAACCAATCAGTAGGCAATGCTGCAAGAAGCAAAGAAAATTTACTAGGTATGCGTTTTAAATCTATAAACGTTTAAATTTTTTAATTACTAAACGCGTATATGTTTATAGGATTATTAAAAGAAATATTTTCTAACATTAAAACTTTATGGGTTACACAAATTGTTTATTTAATTAAAAATCTACATGTCGCAGGAAATGATTTCTTATTTAAATACTCGTAACTGCATGGTAGCTAATGTTGGGAATCTACAATATGGGTGTGTATATATCACTAGAAAAAAGTGAGATGTAATTTCTAAAAAGAATTTCCATATTGTATTACTTCTCAAATTTGTAAGAAACACTGCATTGCACTGCGTGTCAGAAAATGTTAGTATTGTCCGCCATATTATGTAAATTATATGTAATTTTTTAAAATTACAAAAAAATTTACTGTTTTAAAAAATTTCTAGTTAAACTTTAATTTTAATTTTTATGTAAATATCCAGATAATTTTGCCGACATTAGTAAAAAAAAACACATAAAATTATTTTTTCGGTTAATTGAATGAATAGAATTTCACCAATTTTTAAGAAAAAAATTAGGTACCTTATTTTTTTGCTTGTTAATTTGTTTTATTAATTTTGTATCTTCAACTATGCTAATGGATTAATAAAACCAAAAAATTAACATGTTAAATCAAACCAGAACATGACATCACTATATTTGTTATACAGGGCGTTTTGGAAAATAGTACCATAAATTCAGATATTGATTGAACATCAAAACAATAAGAATATCTTTAACCTAAGAACCATATCGTCTTGTTTTTGAGTTAAAAGGCATAAATGATTTTTATATCAAATTTCAGCCATCTTTTTTAAAAAAATAATGTTTCAATAAAATTTCCCACAAGTAGGTACTTAACTATTTTATAATAACTTTTTTGAGGTTAGGTTTTGTATATGTGTATTAGGGTGGCCCAAAAAAAAACGGATATAATTATTTTAACTTTCAAAGTAGTGTACCTAAAATGTTTTCGAGCGACCTCTAAAAATAAATATTAACGAACTAATAATTTTTTATTTAATTTGACGAAGAAAAGAATATAAATAAATCACGAGACACTTTAATTTCTCGAGGCAAAATTTACTACTGCACTGTGAGTATGAAATATTTATAATTTTTAATTATTTAAAATTTAAGGGTCTCGTGATTTATTTCTATTCTTTTCTTCATCGAATTCAATAAAAAATTATTAGTTCTTTAATATTTATTTGTAGATCGCTCGAAAACATTTTAGGTACACCACTTTGAAATTTAAAATAATTATGAGTGACCTTTAAAAATTAAAATATCGATTTGAAATTTTCAGAATAGAGATTTTTTTCAACCTAGAAAATGATCAAATAACGAGAAATTTTTTTTTTTTAAATTCAATTTTTGATGATTTTGGAAATTTTAAAAAATCTAGAGCGCCCTCTAAAAATCATTTTATTTTCATCCAAGGAGGCTGCTAGAAAAAAACATTGTCATGAAAATTCACACAATTGTTTCTAAAATTGCCTGAAACCGACATTTCCATTGTGATTGTGATTTTTGCAATTGTGAGATTATTTCCCACAAACTGCAGCTTTTCTCAAATTTTCGAACTATATTGTATGCAAGTTTGATACAATTTATTCCTGCAGCCATTGTAGTATTACTTATTCGTTTTTGGATAACCTTTCTATTGAAGAATAGAAGTTGGTTAACCTTGGGACAGTCAATCGCGTTTTTCTTAAAATCGGTATGTTTTCTTAGGCAATGCATTTAATTCGATTGAGATTAATGCTTATATCGTTTTTGACGCATTTGTTTAGTGTTTTCTGAAACCGCGTTTGATTTCTCTACCGCTGAGCATTGCAAATCAATTATTAACACTACTTTTTAATAATTTGACCGCCGTTAACTCATTTTATGCATCGGCGATATCGTTTACACAGATATTCCTGATTATATTCTTTTTTAAGAATTATAAAACGTAACTAAACAAATATTTCTTAGTACTGTTTTATAGTCCACGGTATACCAGTGTCATTTTCATCTTTAAAACATTATTTTGTTTTTAAATTTTAAATTTCTCACTTTTTACCGTCATTGAAGTAGCAAAACCCGTTTATTTTTGTGCAAGAATTCAGAACTTTAAATAAATAACTTTCAAATCATGGAACCTCAATCTTCACATTTCATTTCCTGATAATTGTAAATTAACTAATTAATTTATAAATAGGTAAATTATTCACGTGAATTGTTTCAGAATGTTAATGAATGTCTTAAGCATTAGAAATAAAACGTTATATTCCGATTCTAATATGTAAATGCATCTACGCATACCGTAGTGTGTAGATGTTTTTAAAATAAACATAAAATCTTTTTTATATTTTATGCAAATGTAGTAAATTCGCAGATGCTAAATAATATTTATTCTCTTATTTTTTTGACGCTAATCGCTTTAAATGTTAGATAAGAACCAAATGTGGTTTAAGTAGGAGGTCCATTATACTATAAATTACTGTAAAGTACTCCAACAGTGTCGATAAATGATAAAAATAATTTTTAAATTGTTAAGTTTCGATGATGAAGCAACTATAAATTTAAATAGTTTTTTCTTTAACGTTTACTTCAAGCAGTTGTCAATAACTTTAACGTCAAAATTTTTTGCAAATGGTTCCTTATGGATTCTCTTTTCTAAATTTAGATAAGTCTGAATTATCGCGTAGAAATACCTATTTACGAACTAGTTGACCTAGAGAAGATAAATGCTTTGAATACAGGTAGTAGAAAACACAAAAATGTGTTGAAATGTTAATAAAATACACGCAAAGGCATCTAAATTTGATAATTAAAGTTTAAGAAAAAATTCTATCGAGTTTGTATGTGCAAAATAAACAAAACAACGACAAAAGTTCAAAAGGAAAAACTAAAACCTATATGATATAGCATCTGGCTTTAGCAAGATTTTTAATACCAAACTTTAATATTTCTTAACAAAAATATTGTATTTCACTGTTGTTCTTAGTGGGAGAGGTAAAACATGAAAAACTTTTTGTATTAACTGTGACAAATCTTTGATTAACATCGTATTTTTATATAATACAAATAATATATGTTTTGTATCTATTTGCATAGCAATGACGCAATTTTTTTGATATTTGATTTGAAGCAGAAAATTCAAAATACCATCACTGTACAATAGATCATTCATACATATACAATTTAATTCTGAAAAAAATTTTTGAAATGTAAGTCTTAACAAAATTTAGTGGTTTTGGTAAATTATCATGGACTCATCCAAAAACTATAATGCCACATCTAAGTAATGACTTCATCTAAGATATTAATAATGTTCTTGTTACAAGATAAAATAATGAAATAATAAGAAGATAAACAAAGAGTTTATGTACGTGATAAAAATAAATAGGCCAAATACAGTTCCCTGAGTAATTCCAGTTATAATTTCTCTAGGTCTTTAGGTACTTCTCACTTTTAACTTTTAATCATTTTTGAAAAAATTTGAAAATGCTGAAATTAAACTGGTTGCTGGATAATTAGCAATCTAACTTTTATATTTTTTATTATTTATTATATTTATATTTATTTTTTATTACATTTAGGAGTGATGTTTTAAAATTTTAATCTTTAATTTTAAAAGATAAGGTATTAGGCTTGGTAAGATGATAATATTTATCATATGAGGCAAGGTCTCCAAAATGTACTCACGGAAATTTGTATCCAAGTTTACAAAAAAAAGTAAAAAAATGTCGTTTTATTTCGTTTTATGAATATAACAAGTAGGCGTTTTCCCATTAATTTTTGCAGTATGCCTTCGTCTGGACATAGAAGGATATAATTATTGCAAACATAATTGAATTCAAGTAGGTAAGTCACGAATAGAACGTAATCTTCCTTTGCAATAGTATATAAGGTGTAGCCTTATAGTCAATTTATATCTTGTGTATAGTAAAATTAATTTTCTGGTAGCATTTGTCAAAACAATATGAGGAAATTTACAATCTACAAGATTTGTAACGTGAAACTTGAAAAATTCACTAGGGGATACTAGATCCCCTATTTTGAATTAACAATTACATTAAACCATTTCATGATTTACTGATATCAGGTTCTATAAATTAGATATTTCATTTGTACGGATTTAATAATAAATTCAACAGTAAATTATAAATTTTAATCAATTTTAATTAATTTAGAATATAAATTAAATTACTAAAAGCTGACTCTTCATCGTATGCACATAATATTAACATTAAGAAGACCTGCCTATTCTCTAGGATAAATATAGAAACATTTTATTTATTGGAAATGCGTCAAGTTCTAAAAACTTGAATAATAGTTATTACGCTCTCATGTAGTTTGAGCATAGTATCTCAACTTTGTATATTATAGGTGCTGATGTCCAAAGTTTGATGCTCCATCATAATATTTCACCTATCGCGTCTAAATTGTTTGAATAGAACGATAGTATAACCATGATATACGTCTATGATTCCAGCTAATATTCCTAAAATATACACTACCAGAAAAAAATTAAAGGAACAAAACATTTTCATGAATTTTTTAGTGATTTACAAAAGTCCTAAAAGGAAACAATTTTTGGAAAATTATTTCCTTGAGGTATTTCTTTTGATTGTTTAATAATCGTAACCTAAAAACCTTTTTCTTGAAATTAGAGACTTAAAGCTTCTAAAGGCTTATTTATTTATCTCGATACGATCATTTATTTATTTATTTATTTATCTATTTCACTACATATCCAACAGGCAATTGCCAAGTTACAGGATACAAAACTAAAGTAATACAACACACAACGAATTCTACGTGTGTTAACTCATTACAATGAAGACGATCAAGTAGGGTATTATGTGGATATCCTCTTTCAGGATACATTCCGTCAAGCTTAAATGCGACAAATTTAAAAAATTTTATTTGAACTTCTTCGAAAGATTCAATGTGTGTACTATAAAAAGGGCCCCAGACAATTGATGAATATTCCAATTTTGACCTAACAAAAGATTCATAAAGTAATGTCATAGTATGTATGCAGTGGAATCCTTGTGAAGAACGTATAATAATACCTAAAGGTTTATAAGCAGATGATGCGTCTATCTCAATGTGTTTTATAAAATTTAATTTAGCATCGAAAACAATACAAGATCTTTTATGTATTGAGGCCTTTGCAACATAGAACTATTAATGTTATAGTTATATTTGATGTAGTTAATTTTACGTGTTCACATTTATTTTTATTTGCATTTAGAGGAAATTTATTTTGGTTGCACCAAACAGCTATAATATTTATTGCTGTTTGAAGTACCTAGAGCACAATCAGATTCAGATGTAATTTCTGTGAATAATTCTGATCATCAGCATACAACAAACAATGTACCCAGTTAACATTCGCAATTATGAACCCGTTAATGAACATTACGAACAATAACGGGCCCAAAATAGATCCTTGTGGTACACCCGACCTCTGCTGAAACTTTTCAGATTTAAACCCCCGGAATTGAACAAATTGGTATCTATTCTGCAGATACGACTTTNGTGGGTAGCTTAAATATATTATTTTCACGAGAAGCAAGCCTAGGAACTTTGATCTGAATTTTGTTCAGTAACCAGGTGCAATCTATTAAGTTGTTTAGTATTTTATGTAAAACGATAATTTGATGTGTAATTCTACGTGTTTTTAACTCATTACAATGAAAACGATCAAGTAGGGCACTATGTGGATATCCTCTACGATTGATGAATATTCCAATTTGGACCTAACAAAAGATTCATAAAGTAATTTATTAAATCATTGAGAAGGATTCTCAATGTGTGTAATTTAGCATCAAAACAACACCAAGATCTTTTATCTACTGATGCCTTTGCAACATAGAACTATCAATGTTATAGTTATATTTGATGTAGTTAATTTTACGTATAAAAGATATTACATTACATTTATCTGCATTTAGTGGTAATTTATTTTGGTGGCACCAAACAGCAATCATATTTATTGCTTTTTGAAGTAGAGCACAATCAGAGTCAGATGTAATTTCTGTGAATAATTTCAGATCATCAGCATACAACAAACAGTGTACCCAGTTAGCATTCGCAATTGTATCATTAATGAACATTACGAACAATAACGGGCCCAAAATAGATCCTTGTGGTACACCCGACCTCTGCTGAAACTTTTCAGATTTAAACCCCCGGAATTGAAGAAATTGGTATCTATTCTACAGATACGACTTTAACAAATTAATCATTAGTATGCTGAGATCAAACGCTGTTAATTTATCCAATAAAATTCCGTGGTCAGACAAAAATTATAGATCTAAAAATTATCTACAAAAATGGTTCTTATATTTTTTTTTCGAAGAACCACCATTCCTGAGATATCGCAATTCTAAAAGTTGAAGGAGTCACGTTCTACATGATATGCACATACGAGTATATGCAACATATATACATAGTCAGACACTTAATTCAAGTAAAAATGCCTATTTGTGTCTCTTATATGTATAAACTATACTATTCTGAAAATATACACTCAAAATAAACTCAGTCCCTTAGTCAAAATGACGGAGATGTCCTTATAATTGAAACAGCAATAGAACAATTTAATGCAACAAATACAACTATTGTAGTTGGTGAGGATGTTGACTTATTAATACTACTCACTGCAAGGACTCCAGTTGATAAAATTATATACTTTTTAAAACCTGGAAAGGCTCAACAGCGAACAGAAATATATTCTTCAAAAAGTTTATTTGCTTATCCAAAATGCCAAATACATATCTTATTTTTACATAAGATAACCGGCATGAGATAATCAACACTTGTATCGAGTATACTATCAAGTTCAGACATGGCTAGGCAATCAACTGAACCCAGAAGACTAGGGTTGGAAATTAACAGATAATACTTTGGAATCGATTCAAACTTTACTTCCACCTGCTCTTAAAAAACTCCTAAACACTATTTCTTGCAATTGCAAAAGAGGTTCTAGTGCTAAATGTAGGTGTATTGAATCGATTCAAACTTTACTTCCACCTGTTCTTAAAAAACTCCTAAACACTATTTCTTGCAATTGCAAAAGAGGTTCTAGTGCTAAATGTAGCTGTAGAAGGGTTACTGCGTTCTCCAGCGTGTACTAATTGCCAAAGCCAGTCTTGCTCAAATGTCCAATTGAATAAAACAGATGAAGATTCATGTGGTTTCGATGAAGAGACAGCTGATTCATTTTCATTGGAACAATTTATGAACATCCAGCAAGAAGAAGAGGAAGAAGAAGAAGAAATCGAAGAAGACATGACTGTTGAAGTCGACCTTGAAGAGTATGAATCAGATTAAAATATCAAAAGAAATCAGAACTACAGTTAAAGTGAATAACTAATATCAATATCAATAATCATCATACAGTTAAAAGAATATTGTCCCTGAAAATTCCGTCATAACAGTTCGTGGAGTAGGCCTACCGGGGAAACCACGTTAAAAAAAAACGCGTCAAAGTACACTACCTCACCTCAAAAAAAAACCTCAAATTTTGACCTTTGACCCCGAATAACATTTTTAGCACACATGAGATCTATGGGGACTTTTGACACTTTATTTCTAATGGTAAAGGTCTCCACCAAAATTTAGCTCTGTTTATTTCGTTATTTGAAATGTCTATTTTGACCGGGCTATAAATGATGTTTTAGAAATATTAGCGAAAATATTCTTGAATATATTTTGAAGTATTACCTATTTTCATTCTTCGGGTATTCTTAGCACCAATAAATAACTGAAAGTTATTCATATACCAAGGACACACAAAGAAATACATTACACACATTTAACAAGAATGCGTCGACTCTAATTGGGTCTGCTTAGCAGGGCATTATCTGTTAATCTGATAAATTTTCGTGTGTAAAGGTCTTTAATAGATTCCCATGGTCCCAAAAATTATTAATATTCTACGTATAGCGATTCGAGATTAGTTCGGTTCTACCATAATAAAAGAAGACCACATAGTTTGTAATTAAAATACAAGGCAAACGGGTTTGCGCTGCTTGGTAAGGCACGGTCGTATCGTTTCATTCAACGTTTTGTAGAACTTAAAATACGACCTCCAAACGCTATAAGTACAATGGGATCTGAATACAACAATAAACAGGTGTATGAAGTACGTTCGAAGCTCACTCCTCCTTTTTCCATCGCGTACATATTTCTTCCATAAGCGCTCGTTGCAAAAAAGGTTGTGCGTCTGAAAACGAGATAAGTTTTATGCAGCGAGGCGAATGTCTGCCATTAAAGTAATTACAGTGTTTCCATGGTTAGGCATTTCTCATAAGTTCAGGCTTACTTCCAGACGTCAAGTCCTTTAAATGCGTGATGTGTGAAACGGGGTTCAAGGTAAATAATACCCGTTTATAGCTACCTTTCGGGAAAAAAACCTCAAAGTGTTTTGCAATGCAGAAGTCGCCTATGTTCTCAACGGTACTGGGAAGAGTTTCGCATCCAATTAAGAGGTCTTTGTGGGTACTCCGAAACTGGTTTTAGAATAACGTCCATAACAATGACCCAATCTCGATGTAGCTGCGGAAACTGAGGTCTGGAATATTTTCAAAATTGTAAAAATGTTTAAAAATTTTTAAAAATACCTATTTTATCAGTTTTTTACTTATATCTTGGAACCTATGTATTTTGGAAGAATATTGAAGAGGAAAAAAGTTTTAGAATTGAATTTGGCACAATATACTGCAAGTTAAAAATGTTTAAATTTATTACCAATGTTGCAAAATAGCAATAATTGATGAAAAAAGGCAAAAATTATCCATACATTTTTAAAAAATATTTTATTTGCTCCGAGGGCATTCTAATTTTGGTAAAAAAAACTTTAGAGTATAATAAAACAACACACCAAATTTCATTAAAATCGGTTCGATAGTTTTCGCAAAATAATTTTTTTTAAAAAATTTTTTCGAATTTTCAAAATGTTGCACAGCCTCAATAGGCTGTTGACTATGTTAGAAAAAAGAGGGTACAAAGGAACTACAACGTAACAGAAATTTTATTATTTGATATGTTCAATTGACCCTAAAAAATGATAAAACCGCAGAGTGCTACCTTTTAAAGGGATGCATTTTTGAGAGCGAAGTAAAAAGGTGGTATTTTCAGTTTTTTGGGTTTTACTCGAAAACTATGCATTTTTTCACTATAGCTGTCAATGGAAAAGTTGTAGCAAATTGAATTTCCAATCGAAATGAGACCTTCGAAAGTCAAAAAATATTTTTAACAAAAATATGCCCAAAAAACGAGTTAAAAAAAACGAAAAAATGCGTTTTTTGTTCTTTTTGGTTTTTGGCCCACAACTTTTTTCTGAGAGGAGTTAGGTATAGGCATTGCTTCACAGAAAAAAAGTTAATGTTTCTTTAAAATAAGTGTTTATAAAAATACCTACAACTAATAGAAACCGAGATACATTGGATCAAAGTTGGCTACTTTTTGGATTTTTGGCCAATTTTTGCTATTTTTTGACGATTTTCGTCTTATAACTTTTTTCTGAGTTTATTTGGGTATATCTACCTAATGCCTTCTTCAAATGAAAGCTGGTTTCAAGACCTTTAAAATGGTGCCTGGTAGAAGTTTGTACAATTAAAATCAACCGAGATATGTCAATTTAATCAACGATACTTTTTCTTATTTTTATAAATTTTTTATTACTTTCGGTATTATTTTGTCTAATAAATTTATTTTTGTGAATGTGAAAGTTAAAATAATTATTCTAAATGATTGAATATTATTATTTATTTATTTAAACAACAATTAATCATATTTATCTTGTAAAATTTCGAATTCTTTTAATTATTTTTGTACTTTTAATTAAAAAATTCGTAAAATTACAATTACAAAAATATTTTTCAATTTTGTAAATAAGAATTTTTCAAAATTAAAAACTTACCTCGACGTACTTTTACTGAAAATGCTAGTGTTGAGCATATCACTGCTGCATCTGAATGCATTATAACTATAATGTATAGTTCAAAAATTGACAGCCTAAAAACTTGTCGATATAAATTATTTCAAAAGTATTCAACAAGTGCAAAATTTACCTTATCTCGATTGCCTCCAATTGGGCTAGTTCCCATTGTTAATAACAAATCTCATGCACCTGAAAATTTACTTGAAAAAATAGTCTGTAATTGTATTAAAGAATGTATGGGAATAAATTGTGAGAAAATGAAATTCATGAAAATGATGACGACGAAATTGATATTGAAAATATACTAAATGAAACTGAAAATTTATAAGATACATATTATGATTAGCTGTTGTTTAAATAAATAAATAATAATATCCAATCACCTAGAAACTTATTTTAACTTTCACAGTCACAAAAATAAATTTAATAGACAAAATAATACCGAAAGTAATAAAAATTTTATAAAAATAAGAAAAAGTATCGTTGGTTAAATTGACATATCTCTGTTGATTTTAATTGTACAAACTTCTACCAGGCACCATTTTAAAGGTCTTGAAACCAGCTTTAATTTACGATGCATTTTTCAAAACTGTGCAAAATGGTTGCTAACAAAAAAGCTGATAGTTTTAAAAACAATGAAGGTTTGGATACTACAATTTGCAATGTTCGTATAAAAATGTTCGGAACAGTGATTTAACTTCAAATGTGATGATTAATTGAAAATTTCAAGTAAACTGGATCAATTAGTGATTTTAAATACTCTGGATGTCCTTCAACAACACAAAACATCGAGGCAGTTCGTGAGAGTGTTGCTGAGAATCCAGGAACATCAATTCAGCACCATGATCAAGAATTTCACATTTCTCGAAATACAGTGCATCTTTATGCTTACAAGGTACAATTGATTCAAGAACTGAAGTTTACCGATCCCGCAGAGCGAAGAGAGTTCGTTGAATGTGTTATGAAACAAGTAGATGCTGATTTTTCGAACAAAATCATCTTCAGCAATGAAGCTTATTTTCATTTTGATGGCTTCGTTAATCTACAAAATTGTCACATTTGGGTTTCAGAAATTTCATGAGTGAATGTTGAGAACAAAAGCTGACACCAGCTTATAAAACTTCACATTCCTTTTTCATACAGAGGTCTAAGTTTCTCTGGTTTTTTCACTTTGTGTGGAATATCTAAAGAACCACTTTCGTCAAAATGTAATTAAGATCATTGAACAACATATCTCCACACATTGGTTTGTTCAGCCTTTGTTGCTGCAAAAATAGTGACTGAATAATGTTCACTTATTTATTTATTACCTTGGCAACTTTATTTGGTGTGAATTTACCATAGATTTGAGAGGAAATGGATAAACTTTAAGCCGTCCTCCATCTCAATTATTTATATCTTGAATTCTTACCTTCACACTCCAAATTCCATACCCCCCCCTACAAAATCTATGAAATATACAATATTGGATCTGTTGTAGGTTATTTACGCAGAATCGAAGAAGACATTGGTAAAAAAATTAAATTTAAATGGCCACAAAAATGGAAATTTATGGCTTAGCGGTGTTTCCTTTATCTAAATAATTGAAATGGCTATAAAGTACAAACATAAGCAATTCCCATTTTTTTAGAGATCCTATCTGTGCACACTACCCGTGTTCTTTTACCATTAAAATTCTGCAAGTCACATTCGACCAACACGAATGCGAAAAGTAACACAACAGCTGTAAAAGATAATCCCGTACACACGAATTTAATAAACATGTTACCGAAGTTACAGGTTTATTAGCTGACGAATTTGTCCAGAGTTGTTGGCGATTGTACACAATTGTAATGTTCGTATAAATAATTCCTGACTGACCTTTCTAGCCGTTTTGAATTCTATTAAAAATTGACCTGTCCGTAAAACCGCTCTGGTATTTATTTACATTTCTAGCAACAAAATTGAGCTGTAAACGTTATGTCTGAATTTTATTGCAGTTTTAACAGCCCATAAATCGATTCTGTGATACACTTCGGAGAAATTTTCCTGCATATATTCTAAGAATATGTGAATAGTCAATGCGTGAATGAAAATGATTATATCTATGTAAAATTTACGAAAGTATTATGTCTCTTATATTAATCAAATTAATTGATATCTTGAGGAGTTTATACTTTCGTCACATTAAATCAAAGGACCCCCTTACTGTCATTATGAAAATGTGGGCTCGGTCAAATTGGTTGAAATTATTGTAAGTTGTTGGTTTTGTGTTACTGACCAAAAGTCTCCACAGTACTTGCGTCCGAAAATCAATTATTTCCTATTTATAGCGGTCTGAGTCAGTTCTGCTGATGATGGCTGCAAAGTAGTCTGAGTAGAATATTGCAATAGAAACAGTAACTTTTGTCAAATGTATATAGAAAAAATTAATCGGATGACTTCGAAAAGTTGCTAATTAACATTTTTGACATGCGAGAAATACCAAACTGGCCGCATTGGTCGTTAGCAACAGTAATTATATTTTTTCCAAAAACATACCCATTTTTTTCCTTTTCTCTTTATTCTAATAGACTTTTATTAGAGAATTTTTTCTGTATGACTTCCCGTTTAAAAGTTATAAACTTCACTTTACTGTGAAGACTTTTGGTCAGTAACACAAAACCAACAACTTACCACAATTTCACCCAATTTGATTGAGCCTACATTTTCATAAAGACTGTGCGTGGTCCTTTGATACTGACATTTTCTTTGACCTATTTTGTTTTTTTTTCTCATTCCGTTAAACAGTCGATTTGGTTATTTTTCTGAATAAACACTATTTTTGTTTGGTCGTAGGTGTTTGTCCATTACCTCTTGTTTATTTAACCGTCACCCTTTCCGCTTAAAAAGGAATATTTACGTTATCTATTATTCATTGATGACCCTAAGTACGCGTGGTTATTTGTAAAAATGTCTTTCACTCAAATTGTTTGCGTATCGACACATACTACCATTAAACTACAATTAAGATCGAGCGCCCTTCACAACGAAACTTTCCATTTTTCCATACTTTGTTTGCGGATCTACTAACTCGCTTTTTCCAAAAGGACTGTAATTGTTAAATCTAACAAACCTTCACCATCAATTTAATGAGTTAAATTCGCTGCTAGCAATTATCGCAAACAAAATGATCCCCAATTAATGAGACTGATCAGAATTTAATTAAAATGTTTATTTTAGTATTCAAACGGACGAGAGATGTAATTAATTGTAGACGAAAGAAAGGTAAATATTTGCCGGAAAAAGCGCCACGAATTTATTTATGAAACTCCGAAAGGATTCATAATAATGGTGAATAATTAACTGTGAATCGAATGCGACACATACTTGTCTTAGGCAAGCAAAACAGTTTGTTGTGCAAAATTTGCTCCGAAATTAAAGTGATTGATACCAAAGGGAATCCTTTAGTCATCGTAGTGATTGTAATGCGTTATTCTGTATTAAGTGTATTATTTTTGTCACTGGAGGTAATTGAAATTTTGATAGTAACACACCAACAGTTATACAGGATAGGCCATTAGTGTGAAAAAGTAAAATAACTCCCTTGTTATTCATAAAACAGAAAAAAAGTGTATACAAAAGCTGTGCAGAATGAAGAAATCTGAACTGCAAAATTAATTTGAAACATACAGGCCGATGAGTAAAAAAACGGGACACGACAAAGATTACATTTTTTAAATGGAACACCCTGTATATTTTTAAACATATGGATTTCCGAGAAAATTCTGTATATGGCAATATAAACAGTTTGTCATTTTAGTGCGGGGTTGCCAAATTATGTAGAGAATTTTTCGAGTTTTAGAAAAAACATTACCTCGAAGAAGTTGTATTAACTTTCAGCTACTAACAATTCGAACAAATAATTATACAGAGTTATAAGGCAAATGTTAGACAAAGGCTCCTATATTAGCTAATATCGATATTTTATACAGTGCATTTTTTATAATACCATCATATTTAGAAAGTTTAAACTTGATTTTCTAAAATTTTTTAAATGGTACAGCCTGTATTTTGTTTTATTCACATATCGGTCCACTTCAACTTTTATTAAGCATGTTCTATGTATATCTAAAATTGTTAGTTTTTAAGATATAGCAACATTTCTGAAAAAACTTAAGTTTTATTATTTTATAGAATACCACAAATAAATATTAACTAATAAAATGAACTCAAAATGGAATGATAAATTATGAACTGACAAGTTGACACAATGTGAAAGTTTTTTGCAAAGCCATTAAATGCGACCGAAAATAATAAAAATTAGGTTTTTCCAAAAATGTTGTATATCTTAAAAACTAACAACATTAGGTGTAGAACATACTTAATAAAAGTTGAAGTGGACTGATATGTGAATAAAATAGAATAGAATACAGGGTGTTCCATTTGAAAAAATTTAGAAAATCAAGTTTGAATTTTCTAAAAATGATCGAATTATAAAAAATGCCCTGTATAAAATATCGATATCAGCTAATATAAGAGTCTTTGCCTAACATTTGTCTACAACTCTGTCAAATATTTTTGCTCCAAGTGTTAGTAGTTGAAAGTTAATACAACTTCTTTGAGGTTATGTTTTTTCCAAAATTCCAAGAATTTTCTACATAACTGGGCAACCCCGCACTAAAATGTTTAAAAATATACAGGGTGTTCCATTTAAAAAATGTAATATTTGGCGTGTCTGTTTTAAATTAATTTTGTCCTTTAGGTTTTTTGATTCTATACAACTTTTATATAAACTTTTTTTCTATATTATGTATAACAAGGGAGTTATTTTACTTTCTCACACTAATGGCCCACCCTGTATATACAGTGACTTCATAAATGCTCGAGTGCCACGTGACCGCGGCTGTTAGGCAACCAAACTTACAATGGAGTCAATGATTAAAACGAAATTCCCTAAAGACAGTTGATAGCCCAGTGGAGTCCAATTACATTTCTTTACAAACACTGAGCTTAAATCTGCAAAATGTGTCTCTTTTTCAATAGAAAAAGTTATTTTTTACATTTTCACTTACAAAATAAGCATGCTCCAAGATATTTTGAATTTTTATCCCATTCCTTTTTTATTTTTATTTTTATCTCATTCTATTTTGATTCTATTCTATTTTCTATCCTCTTTTTTATTCCATTATATTTTTTTCTATTCTATTTTTTCTATTTCTATTCTATTTTTCTATTTCTATTCTATTTTTTCTATTCCTATTCTATTTTTCTATTTTTATCCCGTTCTATTTTTCTATTCTATTTTTCTATTTTTATCTCATTTTATTTTTATCCCATTCTATTTTTTGATTGAGGAAGGTTGTCCTTTTAAATATATAGGCTCTTTTGTAATCCACTTTCATTCAGTGTTAATGAAAATAATGTTAATAAAATACAAAATGTCCTAGTGTTTTATTATTATTTTTTTAATATTTAAGTATAAATTAGAGGTTAATTAATTTACCCTTTAACATAAACAACTAACAAAAACTTATATTAATCAAATTTATAATAAATGTTTAAAATTACCACCTTCGTTTTCCAAACAAAAATTTACTCTTCGTTTTGGTATTATAGTGTGTATTTTATCTTCAATTGCTACTTCTGCGTGTGCGGATAGAATGTTTAAATATCTTATTTTTGATACAGCCAAACAAATAAAAATCTAAAGATATCAGATCAGGACTTCGAGCAGGTCACAAACTCTTAGTAATCAATCTATCAATATAAAATTCCTGAAGATATCTTATTACTTCTTGAAAAAAATATGGGCCTATTATCCGTCTTCTTTAAAACTGCTACCCAGATACCTATCTTCTGAGGATTTAACGATATTATTGTGACTATTTACATAACCAGATAAATATACCCTCGACTCATCCAAATAAAACGCCAGGTCTAAGCAGTTGTCGTTTAAAGGTTCACTAAATAATTTTCAAAATTATTTAATTTCTATTTTTCATTACGTTCATTTACGTTAAAAAATTTACATAATTCAAACAATATTAAGTTTATCGCAGTACCTGCTGGAGTAGATAACCGCGCACCATTTATTATCGAATATCTTCGATATTATTTTCTATTAAACCATTAGGTTTTTCCTCATATCTTTCAATAGGGATTAATTTGTGGTTTTTTAACACATCATATACCATATTAGCATCAGGAAAGGCTTCAACATATTGTTCCATACAGGATTGCAAAGAGTAAGACCACCTGCGTTCCGTGTACGACTGCGAAAAATTGCCATCAAATGCATCTTGTTCCGGTGCAAATGGCATTTTTGCACAAATTTGTAAGAAATAAGAATCTAACAAATGAACATAACCTTAAAATATGCGCTTAACCTACGGAAAATCGATTTTTTTTTCAATTCAACACACAAATATTAATTTGTAGAAAAGCACATAAATACACTGATAAATTGTACAAACGATAGACATAAAACACGAAAAATTACAGACCTCTCTAGATTGACAGACATTTACAGTTTCTTGCTAATTTCTTAAACACCAACTTAAAAAAATCAAATTTACTAAGCTCCAAAACAAATTTGGTCTGGTAGGACTAGGGTATTTATGAAGGTGCTTATGAAACTATCATAGGCAATGATTTAAAATGACTTCATTTACTCGGTAATAAAATAATTCCAGAGAATTAAAGGCAACACTTTAGTTTTAGAAAAAAATCTATCTCTTTCGAAATAGTTTAGACCTGAACATTTAAAACACCTGTATGACTCATTTTAATTGGATGACAAGTTTATTTATCCATCTCAATATCGTATTCTTTGGGTAAGGTGAAATTTCTAAAAGCAGCACATGATATATGGAATACGAATGATCCGCGTTATGAATAGTTAGATATACGGTGGAACCAATCCATAACCTTGCCTGCAAACTTTTGTTGTATAAAAAATTATATAATTTCTTTATGGTATTAAACGTAAGAAATTTACCACAAAAACCGTAGCTAAAGTAACTCGGTTTTTATTGACTCAGAAAATTCTGGGAACCCATTGGCGGATATGGTATTCGTGGGTTCCCTTTATTATAATGATTTATTCAATAAAAAATACAAACATAGGCAAGTGTGGTCATATTCAATTGTGTATGCCATGCCACTCGACATTCTTTCCTTGTTCATTGCCTTCAGTGTGATATTTATTAACAGCAAGATTATTTTTTTACAGAGATAGTCTAACCTTATTTAATTGAAAATATTTTTACAGTCTGGTCCAATAGAAAACATTTTTTACAACAAATATAGATATGGAGTATTTGATTTATATATTGCACTCCTCCATATTGCATGACTTCAGTTAAAAGGACATCTCTTAACAATTGAATTTTATGACGGAGGGTAAATGAACTCAGGTCGACGCAGTTAGTCACTCTCTTAAATCCATGAATGTACTTCACATAGTCTTAATTTCGCATCCTTTCTCGAAGTTAGTAGACGCCGTTTTTTGTCGAGGTTATTTTCAATAGGATTTCATAAAGATATCCGACAAGAAAGTATATCATCTCAACAAAGAGAGTGTACATCCTACCAACAATATTTATGCTAATGTCGGCATGATTTAAAAAGACCCTTCGAAATTGGCTTGAAGGGGAGTGAGATAGGAATAAGAATAGCTCGCGGAATAACTATCGGATAAATTTGTATTCATAGCAGAATCTAGATGCCCTTCTATGCGGGATAGAAACATTTTCTTACAAATACCAGAAAATCCGGTGCGAATGTCAGCATAGGAGTTGTATCTCTCGTTTCCCAATTAAATATTCAGGTCAGTTCGGCGAGGAGCACAAATTACATACGGGGATGTTTTAAAGAATCAGCGTCGAGGAACAGAAAAGATTCCAGTAGCGGAAGTCAATTTAAAGATTTATCTGACAGAGGTTATCTTTTAAATATTTTATTACATTTCTTGTGGCTACATTATTATCTCTGCCTCTTATTCTAATTACAAGGTTTAGTCTAGAAGTAGATAGAAAAAAATGTCAACACAAATCTAGCGTTAATGGTTGGATATTTCTCCAAAACCGCGAAATTTTAGGTCAAGCTCTAATATTCGAAACGGTTTGATTTTTCAAAATGATAAATGCCCAGCCATATACTGTATCACATTTAGAGATTTTTTAAATGGTAATTTTCCAAATCGTTAAACTGGTAGGAGTGGGCTCATCTTGTGGCCTGCTAGATTACTGGACTTGACAGTGGTAGATTATTCTGTATGCGCACAGAGGAATATTTAGTCAAGAAACATACTCCAGTCGAATTAGATAAAAGAACTTGAAATCTATAAAAAATTATTAGTCGACATTTTATTGCAGTTTATGGCGGGGTAGAGTATGTAGGATGATAATATAAAAAAAGTAACTCGAAAGAAGTGACGCTAAGTTGGCAAATTTAAAATAAGTGGCAAATATACCGGTTTTTTCACTTTTTCTACTGCCCACGGAAATCTAGATGATCTATCGTGATATTAGTTATTTTATCTGCTTCCACTATAGTAAATAGACCATGGGCAATGGGAGGTAAGTGAGGAACTTATCTCCCTAGGGAAAAAAGCGATTTCGAGTTGAAATATTTGATGACCATTACATTTTATCAGTTATTATGAATGAATATTTATAGCAATTGTACAGTTATTACATTTAGTAACATTTATAAACTCTGGATAATTATTTCCCTCGCGTTTACTAATTGTCACATTTTTCTCATTCCATTTCTGTCACCTTTGCATTATTCAATTATGTCAAAATTAATTCATTAAGAAATGCCAAAAAATAAAACCTTTATTATTTCATGAACCATACAGAACTGTATAGGAGCAGATAAAATGTTATATACCACGCAGCAGTTAAGTATAATTTACCAGTCTCGGACTCTATTGCCAACGCTCGCTCCGCTTGGGCACAAAATCGTCCTCGACTGGTAAATAATACTTACCTCCTTTATGGTGTAAATAACTATTATGTTGTAGGCAATTAAATTACCTACAATTTAAGGCACCCAAAGTCATTTTTCACTAATTTATTAACTATAAAATAAAGATCGAACGCGGTAATATCAGTTTTCGAATATTGCGCATTATTATTGCAAAAAGCGATGAATTTTGATGGAATTTGTGGAAAAGACGCCTATTCAATTGACCGTGGAATTGTTGCCCCAACTATTTGTTAATTAGTTTCGATTGTTTTTTTGCAACTAATTGTTCAATCACTAAACGTTAATTTTAGAAGTTAATATCGTAGGTATAGGTCGAAAGGTATAGTATTGATCGAAAGAAACGCATCGAAAATGAAAAATTTCAAAAGTTGAAATTAAGTTGCCCTTTATAAATATATTTTCTCTGGGTCAGGCAAAAGCCACTCGGGAATTCGTTCTTTTTGCTTTAAATATAGTTAATTTTTACGGTAATTAAAAAAAAGAAATAACCTACGTTCACAAGATAACTTTTTTTTTAATGATGTTAATTGTTAATTAACTGTTGGACGTATCGGGATTTTAGAGACAATTGTAGAAAGTGTTAAACTTGTAGAATGTTCAAACCATTTTAAGATATTTTGAAAGCGAAACGAGAAAAGGACACCAGTTGGTTTAGCCAAAAATCCAGAAACGCTCTGTAGCTCGAAAACGGTAAAAGATAGAGAGATGCAGTTTGCGCCGTCGCCACTGTTATTTTCTCATAAAAAGAGCTCGCAGTACAGCGTTTTAGTGAACTGCATCATATTTTCTTCTTTTTCTGTTAACTGTTTCCTGTAAGAGTATTTAAGCTGGCACCGCTGACGCATTGAGGGGCAAAAGACCGGGTTAATTAATTTTCATTAACGATAGCATGCATAACTTCACGTGGCCCGCCCGTCCCTAATAAATGCGCGGCTAATGATGATACAGTGTTTATTTAATCACCTGTAAAGATTCGAATGATAATAGAGCCATTCAATGCAGAATACAAAGCTCGTCAGAATACGCGAAGGAAATGGGCTGAATCAATCACAACCGAAAGGCCGAAATATTTATTTAATGGAACTCTTATCTGCAACGTGAAAAATATTTTGATGTATGACTTATAATTAGGACATAAATAAGGTTGCCGAGTATCTGAGCGGAAGGTAATGGTAATCAAAATATTTCCATCAAAAACTCGTTACGGTTCCTGGTGTTCAATGGGTCGTCACATTTTAAAGGAACAGGCGTTTTAGTCTTTAAAGGCTGTTGAGAATTCTCATATACAGGGCAACACAAACGTGGATACAATATTTTCGACCATCTTTCAAGCGCCCATTAGTAATCAAAACCCTAAACGGTAAAGAAGTTTTTCTAGATTGGCTGTAGTTTCGTAGGTATTAGGTGTGAATCAAATATTTTTCTTTATTAATTGAAGTCTGCAAAGAAATTCTTTTTATGTATTCTGAAAAGAAGTTGATTAATTTAAAGTTCTGAATGAGTTCATCAATATCCACTTTGGATAAAATGATACTCATGAGAGATCGTTTTTCAGTACAGCCACTGAAATTGATCCTTACACGTCTCCACTGGAATAATGTCGGTTGTTAAGTGGAGGGTTTATATTCGACTGTACCTTCGTTGCAATCACAATGTTGCTAGAAGAAAATTTGTTTCTTAAGGACAAAATTGATTTTATTATAGAGTGTAGTACCAGTTCTTGAAAGTTGGCCGAAAAGTTTGATGTTGGAAGAACACACAAGTTCCCAATCATAAAAAAACAATCCGGCATGAAGAAGCTCTTTGACTCAGGTCCCGATCCATAAGCAGAAGAGAAATCTACATAAAACTGAAGAATTGGTGATTAACCAAGTGTAGCAAGTTCTCACGTGCTTGCAATGGCAATTAACTCTCACGTTTGGACGGAGTCTTTACCAGAAAATAATCGACTAGAAGCTGAAGCTGTAACTGTGGGATTACTTCCGTTAAAATCTAAAGAAATGACAAGGAATATTCGTTATTCAAAGCTTGGAAGACAGAAAATGCAGTACAAATTCGGAAGAAGTTTTCTTGGCGTATGTTTTACAACATATCAAATTGTTAATAAGTAATTAAATTGCAATCTGTGGTACGTTTTTTAGTCAAGTAAATATAGGTTTCCGACAATGTGGGCGCAATATTCAATGCATCAAATATTATCAAATATCACAAACTGACAGCAGATACACAGCAAAAAAATCATATGTCTTTTCAAGAAAAGAAATCAACGAATTTCTTGTAGATGTACCGGTTTATAGTTTTTTTTTAAACGAAGTTGTTTTATTAAATTATTGTTTCAGGTGATTGTTGTTGCTGCTGCTGTGGGTGGGCACAAAGACGAACTAATGTAGATGTTCATAGAGCATATAAAAGAAGAAACTGATTCTACTGGTTCATATCTGGTTTTGGATTAGCCTAACAGGGTTGTATCGAAAATACGTTAAGTTTGACTCCGCAGAAAACAACAACCAGCCAACTTTTTCTCAACTTCTGACAAGGAAAATGCACCATTCAATCTGTAGTGTATCAACACATTCGGAAAAATGTTTACAAATATTGCCAAATTCCTAAAACTAGAAAATCTTGAAACATATATCAGATCAGCAGCTACTTTGAAGCATTCGAGAGATTAAAAAAACGCTGTAGGACATGTCGGGGATTCTCTTCAAACGAAAATCAAGATTACGAAGAAAATTCTGGACACAACAATACTGATATTGCCGCTACTGCTGCTTTTTTACGATGACTTCTGATGTTACTTCTTTTACTGCTTGTTCTACGATTTTAGAAGCAAATATTGATAGAATGTAGTCTCATAAGGAAAATAAACCCTCTTGTGTTGGTTTTAGTAGTGGGATCCAATTTCATGATGCAACACATCATTTTAGTATAAGTATTAATAAAGAGTTAATTGTTTAATGTTTTGTTTATTTGAATTTTAATTATTTTAATCAACAAAATTGCAAAAGTTACAAATACTTTGGCAACAGCCGGAAGTTTAGAAAAGAATAGTTATACAGAGTGATTCAGAACTTATACAAAAAAATATTGAATATACAGGGGACAAATACAATTCAGTAAAAAAAAAATCAAAAAGGGCAGTCCAAAAATTATTTAAAAATACACTTCTTACGCAAGGCAAAGTATGTAGTCGGTAACCAGCACGGCGGCAAAGTGTAATAAAAAATGAAGGAACAAAAAATTTCCTTTCCCAAGGAAAGAAAGAAATACAATTTTATAAGACCTATATATTTTATATCAGCAAATTTAACTGTCTTTGCCGCTATTGTTATTATTAATTAATAAAATTAATTTGTAGTTTTAATTAATAAAATAATTTGATATAATCGTACTCCAGTTTTACCCAGTTTCTACGAACTAACACAAATGTTGTCTTGCCTCACCATAAACTAAAACGATATACCTCAACTCCCGAGTTGCGTAAACCATTTTTTGACACTTGAAAAACTAATGTAAACACTATCGCAACTACGTAGATACTAACATCGGATTACAGTATTCGGAATCGCCTAGGGATATGGAGAGAACGCATAGTGTCCAGCTTACAACGCGAATGACGCTAGATACCTACAGTAGCCCAGCAATGTAAAGGTTGAAAATACTAATTCAATTCAATAATTTTTTTCTCGGAAACTATAAGGATTTACAAAAATCTTTTTTACGATATTGACTTCATTTTTCATGATGCATCTATTCCTAAATATTTTTGGATAAGTTGTGAATCACCCTGTATACATCGATGGCTATAAACATTTTGTGAAAGAAACAACATATGCTTTCACACAATTTATAGTGGGCCATTTCAAGCCTGGAAAACAAAAATTTGCTTTAAATATAGAAGATGACAAGGAAAAATCATTGAATGGGATAAAAATCTCCAATGCTTTAAAAAGAATACCATATCAACATAATGAAGTTGATATGCAACAAAAAAATTAGATAACAATGATTTATTTCATGAGTAAAATATTTGACGAAAAAAATGTCGGGTATTTCTGGACGATGTCAAGTCTCTCCCAAACTGACACTATAAAATGTCAGAACTGTTTTCTGCCTCCAAACACCACTCAGATTTATCAGTCATTGAATCGACAGATTATTCATAATTTTGAGATGGCGTGTAAAACGTATTTAATGAGAGTATCTCAAACATTGACACAGTAAAAAATCTTTTGAAGATGCAGGAAAAAACATCAACTTAGCCAGCGCTTTAGTTAGGATATCAGCCACATGGAAAACGTTTTGTCGGCTACAATTTCAAATTATTTTACAAAATCAGGATTTTTAGAGAATGTCCAGCAAGAGAATCTGGATGAGGAACATTAAATTCCACTGGCCAGATTTCTCCTGAGTTGCATGGTGTAAGCCTGGGAACTTATGCATCTACTGATTACAATATATTGACAAAAAATTATGAAAAATCAGGAAAGTGAGATAAAAATATGCGTGAAAAACTGAAGGGTTTACCAAGTTCCGTACACAATATGTAACTAGTGCAATTAAAGTGCCGACATCTGACATTTGGGGCAGGATAAACACGATTTGAGAACTGTACATCCAATTTATTTTACCATTTCAACAAAACATGGGACAAAGGACTGACATTTATAAAACCGTTGAGCTGTATGTTTCTATTTTGAACCGTGGTATCGACCAACCTATCAATGTCTTCTACACGTCTCCCATAATGGATTTATCCCTTTGTCTCGACTTGGCTCCAGGTCCCTAGTAATTATAACAAGGTTTGTATAGTTCTACCCAATCTTCTTAATTAGTCCATTGAACCGACCGTCCCTTTTTTCTTCCAGATATGAAATTAACGAGTACGGCCTCGAATCATGGCCGCCTGGATTTAGCCAAAGCATTCCCGGCATCCCCTTTGTTGTAACTTTTGGAAAATTGAACTGGAGGTGCCCGATGAAGAAACAAATTTACTTTGTTTCAATAGAAAAATAGTTGGAGTGGACCGTTAAGAAAATTAAATTTGTAGTTCAATTTAGTGGGACAATTTGTAAATATTTCATTTGTTGGAGATACATTTTTAATTCAAAATGCACAAATATATCTGTACAGGATGTTTCATAAGGAATTGTACAGTTTGAGGTGATATTGAAAAAAGAACACTTTCTCATAGCAAATTTTTCCAGGACCATCATCAACTTCATTTTTATACAATCTTGGAAATTGTATTACATATTTTTGCAAGCCATCATGACTCCCAATACTGTACTGCTTCAGCTCGACACAAATTCAGACGTTTTGCCTGTGAACAACCAAAACTGCAAAAAAATATTATACTTTAAAAAATTATAGTAAATGTTCAAAAAGGTTTCCGTTTTGGCAAATGTTGAGAGTGAAGATAAGCATAATATGATCGCAATTTATTATACCTGTAACCGGAACTGTGAAAGAGCATGTCAGATGTATTTGGATGATATCCTGAAAAAAGTAGACCGGAATTTGTTTAAATTTTGAGCACTTGAGAAACCTATAAATTACTATGAGCACGGGATTAAAACTCTAATAATGTTTTATTCAACATGTGATGGTAATAGTTTAAATAACTAGATGGATTTCACAAGGACTAACGACACTTAGAGTGTACGATAATTAAAGAAACAGAAATTAAAAAAATGTGATACATGTCATTTTTTAAACGACCCCAAAAAAGTCGAGAGGATATTTCCCTGAATTTAATTCAGAATTGCTATATTTGCGTCGGAATATGAAGAATAATATTTATTCTTTCAAGTCACTCAACATTTGTAGGTATTGCAATAAAATCCATCTAATTGTTGTAGCCATAAAAACTTAAAAAAATCAATCTACCACAATGCCTTGTTTCTATCCTCGAAAGGAAATTTAATTAGCATCTTGAATTGTCAGAACAAAATGATCTAAAAAATTTTAATGAAATGTACCGCTATAAAATTTTGCCAACCTCTTCCACGTCATATTATATGCAAGTTATTGTATCGCGATTGTTGAAAGCTGAGTCATCTGCGGTTCTTCTGCAAAGAATCTGCCAACGGAATTGATGATAGTAATCTATTCTCTTAGACGGCACCTTTGAAGCAGTTGTACAAACTAAGTATGTATAAAGTACCAATACTTAAAAAAATTAAAATTAAATTTGAGCGGGAAATATATTCCCTGGGAAAATCGGTATTGTATATTATTTCCCCACGATGTATCTAATTATTGCTTAATATACGATTTTCCTTTTTATGTTTGTTTAATTTAAATAAGCAATTCCGCTTTGCACAGCCGTCAATAACATGGCTTACTCTGATGTAACAAATTAATATTACACTACACAGAAGCCAGACGAAATCTCATTTCAACATGGGATTTCATCAAAAGATCCGAACTCATACATTTTACAAATAATCTTTGATCAGAATGTTCGAGGAAATAGAAGCATGTACATATTTTAATCGAGTTATACGATGAACTAGAGTACGTTCGTAGATTTAAGAGAATGCCTCTCTGCGTCGACATGGATTCTGGGTTCGGTTTGAGGAACCAGTTTTTATCCCCAGTTTAGGCCAGGAAAATAAGCTGGAAAATGACCATTTCGCGAAGTTTTGTTTCGGCAAACTGAATTTATCACTATAGATGCTAAATAATATGTACAGTAACATATTAGTTTCCACAGTCATAAAAATGGGGGGAAGATTGTTTACAGGGTGGTTATTTGTATAATTTTTACGTAAATTCAAGTTTTTCGCTTATAATTTTTTTCCGTTCATTTCCACGAGAAAAGAGTAAAGTACCTTTTTTTCGTCTTCAAAAGACCTGCAAAACTAGCCCTCGAGCGTAAAAAAATATTAATTAGATCAAAAGTTATAAACAGAAGAAGTTTATCTATGACTTTTGAATTAAACATTTATAAACAGCGTTATTATTACTAGAACGTTTTGGCATCGCATCCTCTCATTCCTTATCACTGTCTAATAACTCACACGAGATCAGGAATCGGTAAGTTGAATAATTTACTATTGTTAAATAAATTAGGTAAATAAATAAGAAAATTACGATATAAATATTCATAGTCCTGTCGTTAAATAAGCGAAATTCGCTTGAAAATAATATATTTGACAGTCTGTAACTCCGTTGTTTTTCCACAAATCTTGACGATTTTTTTTAACTTAAAGCTCTTTTCACAAGCTTTCCGAATATGTAATAATATATAACTATATCCCGCTCGTGCGTCGTATATTTCATTTTACAACTAATGCTGAAAAATAAAAAAAAATTCCAGGCTGCAAATTTAAAATTAAAAAAAATGATATATTTCAATGTATTACTATGATATCTACCATGAAAAAAACAGTGCGATTGTGGAAGATGCTAGGGATCGTCGAGACTAATAACTAGTTAATTTGTTTATAAGGCCATAACTTGTAAACTATTCAACTACCGATTCCAGATTTCGTGTGAGTTATTAGACAGTGATAAGGAATGAGAGGATGCGATGCCAAAACGTTCTGGTAATAATAACGCAGTTTATAAATGTTTAATTCAAAAGTCATAAATAAACTTCTTCTGTTTATAACTTTTGATCTAATCAATATTTTTTTACGCTCGAGGGCTAGTTTTGTAGGTCTTTTGAAGACGAAAAAAAGGTACTTTACTCTTTTCTCGTGGAAATGAACGGAAAAAAGTTATAAGCGAAAAACTTGAATTTACGTAAGAATTATACAATTAACCACCCGTAAACAATCTTCCCCCCATTTTTATGACTGTGGAAACTAATATGTTATTGTACATAATATTTAGCATCCATAGTGATAAATTCAGCTTGCCGAAACAAAAAGTCGCGACCAACTCTATATTACCTGGCTTAAGTTATCGCCACATACAAGAGCGGTAAACGTATAGGAAAAATTAATTTAAGAAAAATTCTGGCTTTTGAATTTATTTGAATTAGATTAATATCCTTAAAATGAAGCGAAAATAGACTATTCCTGTTTATTTTTTCCAAGCGAAATAATAATTTCAGGAATAACCATATTAAAGTTAGCCGGTATTTCAAATTTATATTAAAATTTCATCGACATCTGAACAAATCCTTTGACACATCCGAAATATCTCACGATTGGGATAAACACCAGCATTTCTTTGTAGAGGCATACGAAAATAAATACATCTTTACACAGTAAAAAAGAACAGACAACACAGAATCAATATACAAATTTCTTTTTGGGCCTATTAACATGGAAACCACGGCTTACACGCGGTGCTACAAGTGAACATGTTGCATCGATAAAAATCCACTAAATGTAAATAAATTCGAGGCATTAAAACAGAAATACAACCCGACTGCTTTTTATTCCCGACCGACGGTTAATGACGTGTAATGAAAATTCGGTGTATAACAGGGCGCAAGATCCGTATCTCACTTATATTCCCTCTGATAATTATACCTCTGGATACGTTTATGTTTTTATTATTTTTGCAAGGCTTCAGCGTTGAGTTACAAGACCCCGCTGCTGCAAGACCCCAAAGTGAAAGAAAACAAATGTGTTTTATTGGAGGTATATTTTCCGCCATGTTTTGGTGTGGAATTGCCTCTGTCGGGTGTGTGCAATATGAGTCCTTTATTAGGTAATAAACCTACGTATATTGAGATAAAAGTAAAATATGCTTTATTTATTAAATACCCCACGTTTGCTACCCGGTTATGATTTCTTTTGTATAGTCCAGCAAATATAGAGTTGGACGCGACTTTTTGTTTCGGCAAGCTGAATTTATCACTATAGATGCTAAGTGTTATGTACAATAACATATTAGTTTCCAGTCATAAAAATGGGTGGAAGATTGTTTACAGGGTGATTAATTGTATAATTTTTACGTAAATTCACGTTTTTCGCTTATAACTTTTTTCCGTTCATTTCCACGAGAAAACCAGTACTGTTTTTTCGTCTACAAAAGACCTACAAAACTAGCCCTCGAGTGTAAAAAGATATTGATTAGATCAAAAGTTATAAACAGAAGAAATTTATTTATGACTTTTGAATTAAACATTTTTAAACTGCGTTCTTATTACCAGAACGTGTTGGCATCGCATCCTCTCATTCCTTATCACTGTCCAATAACTCACACGAAATCTATAATCGGTAAGTTGAATAGTTTACAAGTTACGGCCTTATAAACGAATTATCTAATTATTATTAGTCTGGACGATCCCGAGGATCTTCCACAATCGCACTGATTTTTTTCATGGTAGATTTCATAATAATACGTTTAAAGCTATCATTTCTTTTTAATTTCAAATTTGCAACATGGATTTCGGGAATAGAGAACAAAGAATTGAATCATGGTATGTGGCTTTATTGGTTTTTAAAAGTTTCTGCATGAAGATCGATACACTTTTGCATGCCCTGCGAATGAAGTACCCCTAGAACGCATTTCGAATAGGTCAATGAAAATAAATTATTAAATTTCTGCAATTATATTAGTTTGTAACAATAAAGGGTGTCCCACTTAGGGAAAAAAATTTTGATCAATAAATCAACCAAGAGAAATCGCTGGAAATAATTTTCAAGTTCGTAGCTCAGCCGCTAGGAGGCGCAATTTACGTACCAAAAGATAGAATTGAATTTGTTGAATTTTTCTCAGAAGTGTTTTCTATTCAAGTATATTAAATAGTACGAATATGGATAGTAAGATTCATTGCGTATAACTTTTGTCATTGACATTTTGTTCTATCTCTCGACAGAAAGGGTGAAGGAAGCCCCTAATGTCTGATCAGAAAAATGCATTTTTTTAAGGATTGGCTCATTAAAAGCCCATAGTGTTATACCTCGTTGGAAAGGTCTTTTCATGCTTTATTTCGTGGTGTCTGCATAATGTCATTTACCTCTATTGGAAACCTATAGATGGCGTTATTTCAGAAGAATACCGTTTTATGGATTTTTCTCAAAAATTTTAAATGCAATGCTATAGTTTTCTTCACATAAATGAATCCAGCACAAAAAATTTATGAAAATGTTATAAATTTGAAATTTCTAACGAAAGTGTTCATTATTTATTGGCGCTATTTATCCGCATTTTGTTTTGGTAATTAAATGTTTTTTCGTTAGCGTCGTGTTCCTCAATTCATTATCATTATTTATTTTTTGCTCACTAATTTACGAATAAATTGATAACAAAAAAAATATATCAAACTCTTTTTGACGTCAAAATGTAGCTATTTTTATGCTCTTCAAAATAACCTATAAAAAATGTTTATCCTTATATTTCACGTTTTTAAGAAAACGTGAAACAACCTCAACTTGGATAAATAGCGTTAATAAATAAACAATATTTTCCTTAAAAATTTCAAACAACTTATACTGTAGTCATCAATTTTTTTGTTCTGAATTCATTTACGTAAAGAAAACTATCGCATTGTATTTAAAATTTTTGAGAAAAATCCATAAAATGGCATTATTTTGAAATAACGCCATCTGAAGTCTTTCTGTCGAGTGATAGAACAAAATGTCTGTTCGTTTATTTAATATTCGTGATTAAAATTTGTATTTTTTATTAATAGCCCTTAATATGGACGTTCGTTGTGGACTCATTGTAGTCTATTAGTAAGATTATTTTAAGTGTAAGCCATATGACTAAATAAATAAGATCCGTGAAAAGGATAGGAAGAGCAGAATCATTAAAGTACGAGCGCCACCTCACAGTGGGCCTGGAAAACACGCCATCGTTAGCACTATTTATGTATCGAAAACTGTAATACTAACTTGAACAGAAAAGTAATATTGTTATTAGAACCTATAGAGTTCGCTGAAAAAATTAAAAATTTGATGATATTACATGTATTCTTTCGTGCGGAAGCTGAACAAACTGATTGCAATCGGTAACTAGCCAATCATAATACAGCATTTTTAAAATTCTTAATCATGATTGGTTCTTTACTGTTGATTTCAATCACTTTGTTCAATACGAAAGAATACGTGTATTGAAAATTAGGTCACAAAGGGGATGTGTTCTGTGGATTAGGTTTGAGGTTATTTCTTCTCTATGTTGTATTCACAGATTAGAAAGTGGTTGTATTATGACTAATTAACTCGTAAGTTACCGTGCTTTTGATAATAATTGTTTTCTATTTTAGACTAAAATTTAATGTAACGCAAGAAGATAATTATAATTGTTGAATCGTTCATCTGAATTGTCTTACTGCTTTTGCTTGTTTTACTTTTTAATAGAAAATGTCTGGAATGATCTCACGTTACTGTTGTGCACCAAACTGCAAGAATACATATTATTTATATACCACAGATACTTCTTACAGAAATAAAAGCTTTTTCAGAGTTACTGCAGAGTGCAGACAGGAAAATGATTTGGATAGAATGTAAACCAGATTTTAACTTCATCAACGAAAAATGTTATTTTTGCGAAGACCACTTTGAATTAAAATGTTTTAGAAATAGTAGGAAGAATAGCCTCAACAAAAATGCAGTGCCAACAATATTTAGTGAATCAAATAGTATATCATCACATTTAGATTCTCTTAATAGTAACGTTTACTTGAAAACTACTCTAGAGTCAGTTAAACAGTTTGTTAGTGAAACATTAGAAAATGCCGAAATTAATAAATGCCAAACATCAATGTTAGATGATTTTCCAGAACCACCATTTAAAAAACCAAAATACACTTATTCCAAATTGCCATCTCTAAATACCACTGCAAGTACTAGTACTGTTATTGTTAACGATACCATGCCGGATCATCATTTATCTAGGTGCCGGATGAAGTAGATTCAAATACTGGTTGTGTAAGTACTTCACATAATACTTCATTTTGTCAAAACTTCACTTGTATGTCGAATAGTAGACAACAAAAAACGGATTTTTGGATTTTTTAATGAATATTAAGTTTCTTTTTAAGTAATGGTAGATACATATGTCTACGTTTCTACTGATATTTGTTACTCATACTATCAGTAATTAAATTTTCGCAGAAAATAATAATCAGTAGTACATGCATCGTACTGATGAGAACCAATATAGTTTGAAACAAATGTATCTAACAATAGTTTTCATAAAGAGGGGAAAGGTAAGTATATGTCTATTTAGTATCACAGTAATCACTATTAATTACTACTAATTATCTTCTTTTCCTATTTATAACAGAATAAATTTAAGTACATGCATTTAAAAAACAACTGCTTATACATTTTTTAGTCATTGTTTAAAAAGTGAAAACAATAATAGCCTCTTAATGGATATACCTACTAAAAAAGTCAATCTTTTATACCATTATTGTGTGTAACTTACATGAAATGAAATTCATGTCATTGACTATATAATTTTGTAAAAAAAATCAGGTCAATTTTTACATTAGAACTGATATTTTTTTACAAAGCGTCAATGAATATGAATTTTATTCCATATATAAGTTGCACTCTGAATATTATGGTATATTTAAATTTGCCGCCAAGTGCAGCGTAATAAAGCGACATCTATTGCATAGTTTTTGAACTACATTCTCAAACCAACGACGGCTAGCAAGGTCACTGCAGTTTCTGTTTTGTGTTACAGCTGCTATTTGTTCACAGGCCGGATGTAAGATGGCACCAGTTGCGTCTGGAGCAAGTGATGCTTCCAATGAAAGACAAGGAAATAAACACTCTTATTTAGTTACTCATATGGTGTAAGCTTGTTTTGCCAGGAGTGCTGCCATCTGTTATGAGATAGAGAGAGATGTACAGTGAATGCAATGTCAACAATAAAACAAGTCACGTCTAGAACGTTGTCAGTGTTATTATTTAAAATATCAAATAATTCGTCCCGAATCGTCAAAATACAGTCCAATAAAATATTCAAGAAGTGAAACAAGAATTCCTACAATTTAATATACCTGAATAGGAAACATTTCTGAGAAAAATTAAGCTCTATGTTATGGTATGTAGATTGCGCCCCCTAGCGATCGAGCTACGAACTTGAAAACTATTTCCAGCGATTTCTGTTGGTCGATTTATTCATCAAAATTATTTTCCCGAAGCTCTAGGGCCTATACTTTCTCTAATATCGTACCTCGCCGACCTTAGTGGAGCGCCCTGTATTTTGGAAAATAATAATAATAGTACATGTATAACAACAAATATTTGATACTGAAAAAAAAAAACTAAAGCTTCCTTCCAGTTTCAAGCGAAATTTTTAGGGTCACCTTTTGAATAATGTATTTTCTAATTATTTGCACAGAGGAAAGGACACATACTCTTTAGACGACAAACTTTCTTTAAAAATAAACCTTACATCAGTGTCGTCATAATTGAACTGCCTTTCTTTCACTTTGCAAAAAATTTTTAATTAGTCCCACTAGACGTTGAAACGCCGTAATTGAATTAATTAAGCAAATTAACAAATCCATACAAAAATAAGTAAAAGTGAGTTAATTAAGGTCAGGGGTAGAGATCAATTAAAATCGCTTTAGCCTCGTCACAAAATACACTTTTAATCATTTGAAGTTGAGATTTCCCTCGAATTTTTCTTTGAAGAATTAAAAGTTTATACACAACCGATCAACTAATTTAACTTCTCTTCTAAGGGATATTTTTTATATCATTCACTTGACGCGAAGCGTGGGATGTTTCGAACATTCAACGAAAAATAATTGAGATTTGGACATTTCGCTCAAGTTGGTCTATTTTTCTTAATCGTTAACTAAACGAAAATGCGAGTTTTCCAGAAAATTTATTAGATGAAAGTTGTTGCTTTTGATACTTTCATGGTTATAAATTTAAAACTAATTTCCGTATGGTATATCTGTTACAATTCTACCTGAAATATGTGAAAGAACAGGACTTAATATTAAAGCTTCAAAAACATCCGAATGATCGCAATTACCTATAGAGAAAAAAAAAACAATTAAAATCAAAGGAATTGTGTAATGCATTTTTAATACGTAATTAATGGGAATTACAACCTCATCAGAGTTAATGAACAATAATTACAGTTCTAAGTAATTACTGTGGAATTTCTGTCTAAATAAATACTAACAATACACTTAATATATGCCATTATTTAATTTACTTGATTACAAGCCTGCATTGAGAAGCTCATTTGAAGAACAAACCGAGACCTATATAAATTGTAACATATCGTAAATCGTAATTAACTAAACTAGCAACACAATGTATTGTTGAATGTCAACCCAGAATACTACGGCGGACGAAAAAGTCAATGACTTAGTAGTGAATGAATGAAATTGTTCTTATAGCATTGAAAAAATGATCTGTAGAATACTTAATTATTTTAAGTTAGAAGTCAATTTTATGGAAGAGAACGTATCTTATTTGTCTTAGATAAGTACATATTGTTTATTTAATTAGTCCTCACAGTTAAAGAAATTTTGGATTAATCCAAGCTATATATGGTTTTCGAGAGTATGAAAATGTATTTGGTAGCCCATTTTTAAATTTAAACATTAAAGAACAAGACAACACTGAAGAAAAGATGTGTAAAATTAATATTCTTTGTCCTTTAAATAAGTAGGGATTTTTTTTACAAAGATTGCTTTATATATATTTTAAATTTTTACTGGCTTTGATAATTTAAACCTGCTATACCAATATCTTCATTGTACTATTATTTTAAGAAGCTGTTTTATTAATTGGTTTAATTAATTCCTTGTGTTATTTATCTTTAGGTAAATTCAGAAATTTGTATTTTACTCTAGAGGATATTTAATGCATTAATAAACTTCTTAGATTTATTTAATGTTATTTATTCTTTACATACTTAAAAATATTTAAGTATGTAAAAAAAGATATTCTTTCTAAAAATATTACTAAAAAATAATGCCTATATTCTTTTTTCTCGTTTTAAAAATACTATGTAGTTTTCCTGTTTCTTAGTAAAATTACACTTTATGTCGTAATGTATACCTACATTTCGATAACGTACAGTTACATTTTGTAGTGAGTTACAGAAACAGTGTTAATGTAACTTTATTTCTATGATCTAGTGTGCAATTTTACACAAAATTTTTATCAGTCATTCTTTCCTATAAACAGTATCTTTCTCCTATAAATCGAAAGTAGGTACTTACTGATTGACTGATTGTACCCAAGCTTTTTCTTGGTCACTTAGATTAATTGATTTGATTATTCGCTGACTTCATAAAATAATTGAACTCAGTTCTGAACAGTTTTGAAACCTTCACAACTTCAACATCTATTCTTCGAGCATATTTTTCGGATTGTTTTCAGCTTCAGGACTATCAGGTTATAATTACTAGTTAACCTTTGACACAACAAAGATCCTTGTTTCATTTAAAATCCTTGAGGATGTTGCGTAAGAAACCTTTGGGAAATATGACTTGAAAAGTTTATAGACAGGGATAAGCTAGTAATACGGGGACCGTTTTGGAATAATTAGTAGTAGGTAAGTATATAGGGTGTTCCTAAATAAGTGTCGCAACGGAAAACTGTAAATTCCTCTTGAAAAAAGAAACATATTTTTCCTCTTCCATTTTTCTCTCCGGGCTTTCGTTTTCGAGATACACGGTGTCAAAACTTTAATTTTTTTTTAGTTTTTCGCCAATATCTTAGGAATCGTTTGAACTACAGGACTGAGCTTTTGTACACACATTACCACTATTAATAGCTACTTTTTCGCATCCTTCTCGAATTCATTGGACGTGCCAGTGGTGGAGATTTTAAGGTATCGTAAGGGTTTTTCCCCCCCTAAATTTTACGCCACTGGAAAAATTGACTTTTGACAGCAAATTCTAAAGCGCCAATGAATTGTACACAATAAGAGTTCTCTTGATTCATTGCTCTAAAGTCAACCGTTTTCAAGAAAAATGACTTTTTATGAACAAAAGCAAACATTTCGTATATGCAATACTGTGAAGATGGCAAATACACAGGAAGACACCATTAAAAATGGCGCATGAGATAAAATTTCACATATTGTTGAAGTTTCCATCCAAGAATATGTCATAAACATCAGTTATATGAATAATATCAGCGAACCCAACCAAAGTAGAAGAAAACTTCACAAGAAATACAAAAAAAAATGTATATTTATTTTATTATAATGTATTTTAAGTTTTTTGTGCTCCTCTACGTAACTTTAGCCGATTTGATTTGTCAAATGCTTGTTTATCCAGTATCACTGTGGTTTTCGTAGCGCTCTTATTACTGTGGTTTATTGGTTACGTCAGTTTTACAAGTGTTTAAAACGATCTAGGTGTATAGCAGCGCAGAATTAATAGATATTGTTTTAATTTACGGCGAAGCCACACAAAATGCTTTAGTAGCTTCTCGTATGTATGAATGTTTCCCAGGTAAATATATCCCATTTGTTACTTCCTTTACCTCGGTGGTTTAATGAGGGCGTAAAAGCGGAAATTTGCGACCGAACCGATTCCACCCTTATCAAATATATTTTTATTTTCCTATTTCGGGGCAGCAACTGATGAAGGATTATTTCTTGTCAGCTAAAACGCTTTACTTAACTTAATAGTTTCACAGCAATTACAATCATATGCGAGCTTCTTTTGAGTAACTCAATAATTGATTATTAACATATGCTCGTTAAAGAATATTTTCCTTCCTACTGTTTATATTAATGAACCCTAATTACGTGTCTTAATTCCTTCAAGAAATAAACGTACTCGTTACGACGTCGCACGCAAGCACTGTTTATTTATTTAAAAGACTTTGAGACAATAACAATCTCGAATTTCGTCTGAGGTATCTACAGAATCGTCGGGTGTGTCTTCTCATGATTAAATTTTAATTACAAGCCATCCGGTTGTTTTATACAATTCCTTTAACTTGAATTGTAGTTATCAATAATATAAAACTATGGTTATTAGCTTATTTCAGAGCAATAATTTGTTCTATACTTACATATGTATGTAAATAGCTGCCACTGAATTAGTTGCTTTAAGTCTGTCTAACATCAAACGGATTACAATTGAATTTCCCATCGAAATGACTTTTTCAAAAAATTTCAAAGGAAAATTTTATGCAAAAAATCGTTAATTCGACATTTCGGAAAAAAGCAAAAAAAAATTTTTTGCCTCTAGTATTTTTTGAATAATAGGCATTGCTTCATAGAAAAAAAAAGTAGATAAAATTTCCTTCAAAATAAGAGATTGTAAAGTATTTTTGGATGAAACTTACAATTAGCCAATTTTTCGATTTTCGTCGCGTTTACCCTTATACATTTTAATTCTCATTTTCTGCAAAAAAAAAGGAAGGAAATAAGACGTTCAAAGATTTTCATCATATGACTTGTTCGAAGAGTCATTAAAAATGAAAAAACCGCGGGTGCTATTAAATTAGAGGGTTGAAATTGAAGATAGGGGTGAAAATGCACTTTTGCAGTTTTTTAAATACAGCACGAAAAAGAAGTAAAATTTCGGTATAGTTCATAGGAAAAATTTTGTAGAGAATTGAATTTCCCATTATGGGTTATATAAAAAATTTAATAGAAAAATTTTATGCAAAAAAACGTTAATAAACAGTTTTAAAGAAAGCAAAATATTAGATTTTCTATTTTATTTACAAATTTTTTTTAGTAGAAGTAGACAAAGAAAATTGCTGTACGAAAAAACTAGATGAGATTCCCTTCAAAATTATGCGTTTTCAAAAGTTTTTGGAGTAATATTGAGTGAGTTGTTACCGGTCAAACTTAAATGTTTTTTAGATTTTCGTCGTTTTTTAACATAATAATGATTATAATTATTATTTTTACAATAAATTGGTTCTTAATAAAAAATTATTTCAAAAGCTTTATTTGTTAATAATACATAAAGATTTAAACAACTTAATGACAAAATAGTAAATAAAATCAAATAATCAGATTTTTTGCCTTTTTTTAAATTGTTTTTAACGATTTTTTTCATAAAACTAAAGTGACAAGACATTTGAAGAGCCACGCCTCGTCCAGCGCTGAATACTGTATTTTTCTATGAACTTACAGACGCCTTTCTTTTAAGCAATATTGGAATCACATGGACTAACCCTAAATGAACAATTTGATATAATGGATGATGTAAAAAAAGGTATATACTATGCCAATAATATACGACCAATTAGTAGTACGATAAAAGAAAAAAATGCAAAGATTGTTGGAAAAAATCCAGGATACACCATTTTGGAAAACATATGTCATTTAAAATATAGGTATTTTATTCTTTTACTTAGCCTTGCTCTTTGGTAATAGTACTATGTTGCGACATATTTTCCGTAAACATATTAATATTTTCATTCGTAATCTGGCTACGGTCCTGTTAAACTCCGCGCCGTACTAAGCCTAGTCATAAGTCATTTGCTGTAGGTCTGATAGTTGTTTGAGTTATCTGCATCTTTATTTTTCTGGATCTCATATCATCTAAATACGAAAAGAAACATTTACGCTTTATTTATTTGACGAAACTATTTAGGTATTGATTATATATTTCATTCCCAGCACAGTTATTCAGTCGAGTGAAAATTCAACGCTTATATTAAATATTTAAGGCTACTTCAATTATTAATACTTCAATAATGTCTGAAATATATAAAATTACTCTGTCGTTTACAGAATTAATAATTCATTATGGCGAATTAAATATAATTCGCTAAATAATATCTTAAAAAGGAATATTTATGTTGCGTTGAACGAACTACGTTATGTGATAGAATAAAGTATTATAACGTTTATACTATACTTTGACGGTTGTGGTTTTGTCTATAAAATTACTATAATCCGTTCCATACTTTTCTATTACTGAAGTATGTTTTCCAAAAAAAAACCAATAGATTTACCCACTACGTTACAAGCAATTTTGACGACGCCAGAACAAAAATAACATCATCATTGTACATCATACTTACAATTTGAACATTTATAGTTGTTTACACGTTTTGTAACATTAAATATCTATATAAATGTTTTATAACTGCAACATATTTTTCATGAACATAATAAAATTCATCAACCAGTACACATTTCGTTAGTGCATAAATTTCTAGTTATAGTTTTTTATCGTATTAACTGGTTCATAATTTAGATAATAGCTTTGACAAATATTAAATAATTTATTAATTGTCTTCACATTGTCTTCAATTCCTAAATAAATATATGATTTTCAACAATGAAATATACTGAAATAATTTTTGTTTCCAAAAAAGGTGTCAAGCGTCAAACAATTAGATAATACTGATTTTTATTGGCATAATTTACTTTATTTTGAGATACAGGGACATAATCATTTTTGATACTCAAATTTTGCTCATTACTTTTACAGAATACTATATATTGTATTGAAATTTACAGAAGAATGTTTTTGAGAATATTAGAAATGCCAATATCAATTTTCCACTGTCTTGTAGATGTCGCTAGCTGCGAGCTTTATTAGTGACATTTTAAGGCATAACAATTTTGGCATTAGATTTGCTACATAATATTCATACATAACATAAAACTTTTTTTACGTAAAAAATATGCTTGTTCAAATAGCTGAAAATGCACGCATTTATCTCTGCGAAATTCGATCAGTTTTAATTTCTAAACATTACTTTTTTATCCTAATGTTTAGCAATTTCAGCAAAAGTAAATTTATTGTATAAAATAAAGGTAAAGTTTAAATACTGGCAAAAAATCGGTAAAATATTTTGTAGGTTTTGTAATTAAGGCGCTGTTCTTACAAAATATTGTTTTTTTACAAAGACAAAAGATTTTAAACATTTAATAGATCTATTTGAGGTTTACTGAATTACAATAACTGTATGTTATGATTAGCGATCATAATGAAACCGGCTCTAGAAAATATTTAACAGTTGTCTTAAGTGTTCCGCTATTAATTGTCTCTGGCGATCGGTAAATACCACAGGTTTAACCTATTGCGGTTACTAAAACGTGTATAAATTATTAGTTCACACAGTCCTGTATAGAATACCACCTTTCAATATTTACGTGGAATTACGGGACACCCTGTATATCTAGAACTAGATTAGAAATGTTTCTTTTTTTGGATGATAAAAAAATAAGCAAAATGAATTTTATTCAGGATTAAGAAAAATGAATGGTGTACGAATGCGTGGATATTTTTTTCGACACATGGCTAGAAAAATAAAACCAAATAAATGCAAGTAAGGTGCGTTTTAATAAACATTCTATCTATGACAGTATTTGTTTTCCAATATTCAAATGAGCAGTAAACATTCAACGTGTTTAACTTCGTTGATTTGAAGGATGATTCAGTAAACAAGTAAACTATTGTTGTTTAGTTTTATCGTAAACCAACACTACACATTCATCAATAATTCATTGTGTTAAAAACCAATCCCATTCCCTCTTAAAACAGTTACTGTTAATTAAACAACAAATGTATCAAGTATTCTTACGATGACAGTATCCCCCGTGCGTGTGTGAACTTTTTGTTTGCCTTTTAACATTCTTCTCCCAAACGTTAATGGGATCAAACAGGCCGCAGCTATTCCACTGCAGTTTGTACATACACAATAATGGGCAAAGAGGAACGCGGGGAATGTTTTATTATTCATATCTCATAGCCGGCTGAAGTTTAGAGACGGAATTTAAAAGTTTTCGCCGTTCTCCTATCTTGAAGGGTGCAGAAATACTCCTTCGCAGCTCGTGGAAGGGCTTCAGCGAAGATTAACAGGAAAACCAACAACTGATAACTTTTAACCACATCTAAATTGTTGTTTGTACGATTGGTGCGTAACGTAACACCTTTTTATATGCGTGAGACAAATTTATGACAGAAAAAAGTTGTGTTCGCGAGGTGATATCTAACGCGGGAACTGTCAGTGTACGAGGTGTGAATAAATTTGCTCATTAGTGCAAATTTAGTACTTTACGCATGCGAAAGTACTTTACGCACAAGAAGGTACTTTACGCACGAGAAAGTACTTTACGCGCTGGTAAAATACTTTACGCACGAGAAAGTACTCTACGCGCTGGTAAAGTACTTTACGCATGAGAAATTACTTTACGCATGGAAAAGTACTTTACGCATTTACAGGAAATTACTTTACGCCTAGAAATATTTTATTCGCTATAACAAGGATATCTACGTATATCATTGAATTGATTTGCAAAATTAAAGCCAATTTATTTGGTTATAAATGCATGCAACTTTAACTATTCATTAACTGTATAATATTTATGCGATATTTCCATATAACGTTGCGGGGTTGGCAAGAATCCAACACCGAATCTCCTAGTTACATAATAGGGTGTACTAATTTAGTACGTTTCTGAAATATGGGATCGATAATGTTTATAGGCAGCAGGCATTCATCATAAATTTTGCAGTGGGACCCGACAAAGCAGAACGAGTCTTATTTTGACACACTTTGCCGCATTGTAATTAAAAGTCGATATTTTAAAATAGACCCACTTAATTGAATAAGTCTTTATACTGGAAACTAAGTCAGACGATTTTGGAAAGGGTGGAAAATTTAATCAACGTAATGATAAAAAAATAAAGTATTTCAGCAGATAGATATAATTCAAAAGCTTATGACATAAAGGGTGTTCGAAGTCTGACTGCCTTAATTTTAACAGACGATAGAATACATTAAAATAAACAAAAAAAACATTATATGACATGGGTGTCCTAGACTCAACAATTTCCGAGAAAAAATTATCAAAATATCCAACTTGATCTACAAAAGTTCGATTAATTAAGGAGTATTCACATATAAAAAATAATTAGCGTTGTAATAAATTTAAAATTCGATATAATTCATATCGAGCAATGCGACAACGGCGCGGCGGATAATACGAGGTACTAAGTTGTCCATCAATACGCAATTCAGTTGGTATCTGGAATTGGACCGTGTCTGAGTGTTTTTCACGTACTACTATTTCCTTTTTTTGTATAATACCCACATTTATTTTATAATTTTAAAGTGGAAAAATTCTTAAATAAGCACTTTTGCGTTAACTAAACAACACCTATTTAAATATATGTAAATTATTTAACTCGTAAATTCCCTTCAAGCAAACACTTTTATCAGTATATCAGTGTACTCGCGATCCCCGTGAACGATTAATTTTTTGCGTGACCCCATGTGATGTCATCCCAGCTGTATCCTTATTGTCTAGAATATATGACACGGCGTATTTTTTAAGGCCAAATATTTCTTTCTTCCGCCCCGTAACAATGAGAAGGTAACAAATGATACATTACAATCTATGACAACCTGCGGCATCCTGAGGTACCAGACAATGAGATACTGTTTGAGTTTGACGGAAACGGAGGACGCAGAAAGTATAGAAAACAAGAGCGAGGGTGACAACTGGAAAGGCTCAGCTGAAAAAAAAAAAAAAAAAGAAAGAGCCATACGTCACGGCGTTCCCTAGTTATTCTGCATCTTTATGTTATATTTGCAGTGGAAAAATAAGCTTTGTTGATCCAACCTGATGTTGTGAACGGTGGCGTCATTTTTTAAGTCAATTTAAGAGTAATTCTTATATAAATTACGAATATTTACGGAGATTATTTTGATACCAAACATTTTGACAACCGCTGTCCACTCTGGAATCAGAACTTCGTGCTGTTTTTTTACCGAATTTAAAGTTCGGGAGGTGTGGCTCGTGACAGAGTCGTATTTGGCCAATACTCCCAATTTTCATTTCAGTCCTTTTCTAGACTCTCTTTTATTTTTTTATTTCTGTGTTTATTATACATTTTTAATATTTAATTGTACTTTGATATTGTACAGGGTGATTTCACTTTAAATACAGAAACTACAGGACTAGATTCATTACTAAAAATAAGTAGAGTTTGCTCTGCAAACTTTTCTCCTGTGGGGCTCGGTATTCGAGGTACAAAAGGTGTTTACTAAAAAATATATTTTTTTCTGCCATATCTGCATTATACGCTGACGGAATTGAATGAAATTTACTACAGTGTATTCACTTAATTAGGCCTTTTATTGGATGTAACATTAACTTTGTGGCTTTAACCAGTGGCGTTCTACTACTATAGGTGCCGCCCCATTTTCCTAAGAAAAAGATACGCCACTGGCAGTTTTTTGTAGAAATAATGATACATTCAGGTACTGTTATGTTAAATGAATGAAAAATGTTTCTTGGTGTAAATAGCAGCCATTTAGAAGATTTTGGGCTTGTTTTTACGTTTTACTGAATTTTCCTTATAAACTAATTCTCTTATTTGATGGTTTTCACCAGTAACGTGCTACTAAAGCGCCCGTAAAAAATAAGTTTTTAAATTTGATTTTTTTTGGCCATATTTCTTAAAAATTACGTATTGACTTGCTGATTACATATTCTAATTCCACAGGACTTTTCACATGTGTGTACATGTTGTCCCAGTCAAATACCTTGATAGTAAACTAATAAAATGAGAATTATGGATTAGCACGTTCAAAAAAAGATGACAAATAAATTTTTTTTAGCTACCATTAAATTTTATAACAATTTCTAAAAGTAGAATAGACTATTGATATGGAAAAAATAACAGGTACACCCCAGGTTTTGATAGTTTTAAATTTTTATTTGTTGACCTAGGTACAAAATAAATTAGACGCCATATAGTGGATGTGAGAGGGGTCAAGCAAATTTTTTCTGGATTACCTTCAGAACAACTCACATACTAGAAGTGTAGATCCCTAGATCTGGACGAGGTCCGGAACATTTTTAAAATTGCAAAAAAGTTTAAAAAATAAAAAAATTAAATAAATACCTATTTTATCTTAGTTTTTTACTTATATCTTGGAACCTATGCATTTTGGAAGAATATTGAAGAGGAAAAAAGTTTTAGAATT
>NW_019416373.1:1630515-1633084 GCF_000390285.2 Anoplophora glabripennis | reverse complement strand
TTATATCTCGAGAACGAATAAACGGAATTTAACTTTTTTTTTTAAAGAAGCGTCTTTCCGAGTACATACTATAAATTATAATTTTTGAAAAAAAGTAAATTGCAAATTGATAAATGTAATCTAATTAAAAATAAAAAAAGTGTTAGTTAACTTTAAAAAATTACTGTCCGTAATCAACCGATTTTAGTTTTTTAAAAACCATTTGGTTGAGCGGTCTTTTCTATGTGAAAAAATTTTCATGTATCTAGATGCTTTATTTGAGGCTGTGCAATATTTTGAAAATTCGAAAATGTTTCCAAAAAGTTATTTTGCGAAAACTATAGAACCGATTTTAATGAAATTTGGTGTGTTGTTTTATTATACTCTAAAGTTATTTTTACCAAAATTAGAATGCCCTCGGAGCAATTAAAATATTTAAATATATTATCCAAAAAACTTGCATTTTTTTCATCAATTTATTGTTATTTTGCAACATATTCTTCCAAAATGCATAGTTTCCAAGATGTAAGTAAAAAACTCAGATAAAATTTTTGCAATTTTGAAAATGTTCCGGACCTCGCCCAGATCTAGGAATCTACACTTTTATTATACGAGTTGTACTGAAGGAATTCTAACAAAAATTAACTTGGCCCCTCTTATATCTAAGAAGTGGGATATTTCGACAGACCCGCCCTGGTCTAATATTTTTAAACACAACACAGCACAACATTTTCTAAAATTATTATTTTTTTTTTTGATTTATAGTAAATGCACTGAATATATTTAAATAGAACTTTAACCACTTTCAAAAGTGATACTGTAAAAACATATTTACCTGAAATAGAAAGTTTCTTGACTACTCAAACACTCTAGTTGAAATATGTAACTGAAAGTGACAAATTTTTAAGTTTCTACGAATTATTTATCTGAAACAACCAAAGCCCTTACAAAAATAATTTAAACAGGCATGAAATGTTTCCATCCCATTCTTCCTTGTTAACACAAGGGCTTTGACTGAGTAGAAATAAGCCAGGCAAATAAGGGCTCACATGATCACCTTACACCTCCTGATATATAAAAATAATCCGCTCCCAAAAAAATGTTTGCAATTTCTCATCTCGCATCGTACGGACGGTTCCAGAATTCTGAAAAGGTCGCGACGTAAAAACGCCACCCGTTTAAATTTGAAGGCAAACAATGTCGTTATAATGTTCTGTAACAATCGGGCTGAAGCTTATTATAATAAATTCAATAGACATCATTTTTCACAGGTCGAGGGAATATGGTATTATGATTGTGCTGCTATATTTAGAAACTATATTAAAAAATAGTCGAAATTTAATACTGTTCGTGATACAGGATATAATAGCACTCCATTAGATGGTGGGTTATATTAGACATTGTCGCTGACAATTTACGTTATTTATTATACTCGTAGTGTTGTTATCAAAATGAGCAGCTTCACCGTACACTTAACGATGTTATTTTTTTCCTCTATTAGAGTCTAGTACAACTACTTAATTTAATGCATAATTTTAAACAGAGGAGATCAGGAACAAAAAAGTTTAATTCAAAACAAATATGTATGTTCTTTTAATTGCTGTTGATAACCACTAACTTCACTGTGGTATTTGCAGGTAATATACGACGTCTGTTTAGAAAATAACCGAACTTAATTTTAATTTTAATTTTATTATTAATTTTATACATTATTGGTTCTTGTTTGTGGATACAAAAAATTGCTTGTTTTTTCCTCTTTCATCCGATGTACTATATGTCGCCTTTATCTTTTATATTTATTACATTTTTTATAATTTTGGTATCAAAAATGTATATTAATGTAGAAATTGTTTTAAACATGCCAACTACAAAAAATTTAAAGAATAGAATGTACTTCTGTTCAGCAAAAAATCTGCAATAGCTGACACCCATCAGTTTACGATCATAGAAGTAAGATCCTATGATTTTGATATCAAGAATTCTGACCCAAACGTTTACTGGAAACCCCTCTGTTGAAATGCAGTTTCTTCGTTTCAATGTAAATTACCATTAGTCCATTTGAAGTAAATGTTTCCATTAAAAAATCCATTATTACAAAATTTAGGCATCTGATCAGATAATTCTTCTGCATATAAAAGGATTTTCCCGCTTTCTTTCTTGTCACCATCTACAGAACCCTAATCTCCTCGGTTTATCTTCCTCCCTCGAGAGATGCACTTTTTTCACCTTGTAACATTTGAGTAATGTCATTCTTGCACTATTCTTCTCTACATTGTAGTTTACTTCAATCTCTCACTGTTTTGCTCATTCTTCCTATTTACATAATTTAAAATTCTATTAACATTACCCATTTTATTAACAACGGCTAATTTTATTGCCTCGTTCTTCGTAAGAGATCCATATCACCGAAGGTTTTCTGTATTCCGCAAGTGCTTGTACGCCAGGAAAAAGAGCTGAGAAATTACCATTTCGCGACTTTTTGTTTCGGCAAGGTGAATTTATCACTATAGATGCTAAATATTATGTACAATAACATATTAGTTTCCACAGTCATAAAAATGGGGGAAGGCGTTGTTCCAGAAAGTCGCGA
>NW_019416373.1:1604477-1629332 GCF_000390285.2 Anoplophora glabripennis | reverse complement strand
TGTGTGTAATGATTAAATATTATTTGTGTAATTTTGAATATTCGTTTGGGCGCCTTTTGTTGTGTAGAATGTTATTTGTGTGTATTTAAATCAAAATTTTCATTGAATGTAGGTTCTCTTAATAAAATTTAATAATTACAATGACAAATATAGACGAATTGTACTTCCTTACCTTCGTTTTGCTAAACTCTCCTCCGGCAGCTTTACCTTGCATGAATAATGTTAACAGTGTAGGTTCATTTTTAACAGTGTAGATAGGAATGTTTATTGATAATTTCTACACAATCCCTCAAAAACACTTGTTCATTTAACAGCATGAGATCTTACCTCAGAGAAGCCGTTCTATGTTGTTTTAAGTTTACCTTTACTATTCATTTTTTTGTAAGAAGCATTGAATAAAAGCAAAATTTCAACTATTTTCACAATATGACATTTATTACCTAAGTATATATAATATTTTTAAATTCCGAACAATATGGTGATAAACACAGAAACTAGATTTTTTTTATAGACTTTTACATGACTAAATATCGGAGAAATTCCTTAACTCTNGTGTCGTGTCTTGAGATACAGTGTGTTCATTTCAATATATTATATATTATTACATATTCGGAAAGCTTATGAAAAGAGCTTTAAGTTAAAAAAAAAATCGTCAAGATTCGTTGAAAAACAACGGAGTTGCAGACTGTCAAAGTTGAAGGCTTATTGTTAAACAAATTAGGTTGGTAGCGGCAAAAAAATACTGTCATAACCGACAACCCGAGTACTTTCCCAAATAAAAATATTTTATTTGCGGATTATGTATAAAGAATTCTGTCAAGTCAGTGGGTCGCTTGATTTTTAGGCGAGCCGTGGCGCGGCGGAGGGGTGGCGGAAGCTAACTACCACTAGTCCGAAGAAAATAACGATAAGATTCATAGTCCTGCCGTTAAAAAAAGCGAAATTCGCTTGAAAATGATATATTTGACATATACAGATTTTTGATGTGTGTTGTATATTCAGCGAGATCCATATGAGTGGCCCTCTTATAGTATATACCTATTTTCAATTAAACAATAAATTTTGAAATTGCAACAAATATGACAAGTAATATTTTATGGATTTTTTTAGGAATCTATGTTAATAATTTAAACAAGAAGCCCACTGTTTGGTGGGGATATATAGACGGTATTTTTGAGGAATTAAATAATTTTCTAAATAATATTAATAACATGGACCTAATTTATCATTAACTAAATTTATTTTGGTAGTAAAAAACAGTAACACATTACACTTTTTAGGTTTTAATTAAAAAATCACACTAACATACATATATCTAAATTTTAATTTAATATTGTCATATTGATATAAAGAAAGACAAAATTAAATGTTTGTAGGATAGAGCTAAATTTACCTCTTCCAAGAATGAAACTTTTAATAATGAATTGAAATTCATAAATTACTGATAAACGATCGATTCCTGGGACCTTTGCTGAAGGAGTTTTTAAGAATATTTAAAGTAAAACAAATTCTATCACATAACAAAGGGAAATCTCATCCACAATAAAAATTCCGTATCAGAAAAAAATTTTAAATAGCGACAAACATGTTTTTAAACATCAAATACATCAAAAGGCAAATATGCAGTAAACAAAGCGATCAATGATAAATATTTGCTTCATTAAAAGCTTCAAAACTATTTCAGAGAATGTAATAATCAATGTTATTTATACCGATTTCACCAAACCGTTTGATAGGCTTAATTTCGATATCTTTCCGGCAAAGCCATGAATAACGAATCTAATAGGAATGCGTTAATTAATGTATGTTCTATGGTTTTTAATATTCACGTTTTCATAAATATTAGTTTACAATAATTTTGGATGTTCTTCAGGGGACTATATTTGACCCATTAATCAATGGCTTGATGTTGAATTTGGATTCTGAACCCCGTAAAATAGATAGACATTTGCATAAAGATTAGGTTTCTAAATTAAATTAAATGTCTAAAAGCCTTAAGAGTATCCAAAACTGCCTTTGATTCTAACTCCGATACTGCTTTTTCATACAGGTACACAATTTCTGGTAAAGTGGGAGGGAATTTAAAAAACACAACTTCCTAACTTAATACAACGTTGAAATATGGGAATAATATGTGGGTATACCTCCTTGTAATGTTCAAAATGAATTAGACCACCCACTTCGATTATCGATTTCTATATATTCGTATATAACTTTAACTAACAGTTTTGAATTTATGAAGCGACGACTCAAATATCATAAATTCTAACATCGAAAATGAAAATCTTATAAAGCACCTACAAGATTTTGTTATTTAGTTATTTTTAAATAAATAACTTACGGATACATTTGAGAATTAAATTATGTTGGATATTACTAAAAGGCACACTGTTCCATTAAAATACAAGGGTTTTTAACTCTGGTCTTCTCGTTGCAATTTTAACGCAACTGAACTTATAATAGAGCTCGAGAAGTGGATCTCAAACTTCAAGAATGTTCTAGTAAAGTATATTGCAGTCTTCCAGTTTTTTTTTACTGAATTTACTCTAGACAACACAGCAGTTCATAATTACTTTTGTACATAACAAGAATTGGCTGCAAGTTTACATAACAAATTTAATATAAAATTTTGTTCTAGGTACACAAATAATTTCGTTTTTATTTTCGTTTTTTGTAGAGTTTATTTTTACGTGCAAGATGGCAAAGAAGATAAACTGAATTCCATTAAACAAGCTCAAGTTTTACAATTTTAAACATATTTAAGGCACGTGCACTGTATTTTACGTAAAATTACATCACACAAGTTAAGTTATATTAAGACAAAGTATACAGGGTAGCCCATTGAAAACGTACCGCAAGGCATTACAGGGTAGTAAAGAACTTTTCGGAAAAATCCAAAAACAGGTCGAATTTGTTTCTGAGGGGGACAACTTTTGGCTCAAAAAGCATACCAAAATCTTCAACCCCCTAAGTGGGGGTGCTATCCCCTAAATTTTTTCAAATGGGAATGGGGGTCAAGTGGGGGGTCATTAGAAAGGGCTTTTAATTCTCTATACATCGATTCTTACTTTTTGAAAATCGATTCATTATTTTAGAAAATATGCAGCTTTGAAAATACGAACAATATTTTTGACGAGAAATGCGAAAATCGATTTAATTTTACTTCAAAACTTACGGTATTAGTCAAGTAAATGCTGAAAATGTTGTCCGCCAACTTGCATACAATGATACAGGTTGTCTTCAAACCGTTGTCGAACATTCTGGAGCACTTGCGGTGTTACTTCGCGACATACATTAATGATTCGTCCTCGCAGATCTTCCAAGGTATCAGGTGGAGTGCTGTAAACTTTGCTTTTAATGTGCCCCCAGAGAAAGAAATCTAAAGGATTTAAGTCGGGTGACCGAGGGGGCCACTCAATTGCACCTCTTCGTCCTATCCAGCGTCCTGGAAACGTCTCATTTAGGTAATTGCGCACATTGAGCGAGTAATGTGGAGGAGCTCCGTCTTGCTGGAAAATCAGTTCGTGTTCATTGTAAGCAGGGTCGTCCTCTATGATATTTGTTAGAGCTGGGTCGATGACATTTTGTAGTAAATCCAAGTACATATCGCCTGTCAAATTTCCAGGAAGGAAAAAAGGACCTACAATGGAATTTCCAAAAATACCTGCCCATACATTCAACTTCTGGGGGTGTTGGGAGTGTGTCTCATGGAAAATCCTTGGATTGGTATCAGCCCAGTAACGACAATTATGGCGATTCACTAAACCATTCAAGAAGAACGTACACTCGTCCGAAAAACACACATTAAAGAGGAAATTATCGTTTATCGCTCGTTCAGTCATTATTTCGCAAAATTGCAAACGACGATCAAAATCGTCTTCATTTAGCTCTTGCACTAGCCGAATCTTATAAGGATGGAATTTGTATTTTTTTAATATTCGTTGGACACTTGTACGACTCACTCCTGTCGCAGTAGCCAATTGCATTGTACTCAGCGTACTATCCATTGCCACTTGCCCCAATACCGCTATTTCCGTAGGTTCATTTAGTACCGGATTTTCAACCTGCCTCTTTTTGTTATGAACGGAGCCAGTTTCGCGAAATTTGGCCACCAATTCGCGAACAATTTTTCCAGACGCATGTTTCTTAGGATGCCATTGGTTGAACAGTTCGGCGACCCGATTTCCGCATTCATTGTTTTTGAAAAAAACCATAATTAATCAATTTAAAAGACTCGGCAGTATTGGTACTCTTCAACTACATATCCTATCTAAATACGAAACAAAAAGCGGACAATTTTTTGCTCACCAAAATCAGGCTAAAGAATTCGCAAATCAGAAAAAAAAGCGATTTCTTTTGAAGGAATTTACCAAGCTAATACCGTAAGTTTTGAAGTAAAATTAAATCGATTTTCGCATTTTTCGTCAAAAATATTGTTCGTATTTTCAATGCTGCAATTTTCTAACGTTTTCGATGGGCTACCCTGTATATTTAATTTTACACACCCTTTTCTTTTGCTGGGAAAAAATTTACTGCGTTTTCCATTTAAATGAAAATTTTTTCTGAACGAAAATTTTGCCCTAGTCTCCGCGTCCAGGTGCATTTAAAGGTAGATTCTTTGAACCATTTCGAGAGCAATGACGACAAGAACAGTAAACAGAAAACAAAATGTAGTCTAAGTAAAACAATAAGTAAGTTACATCTGGCAAAATTCAATATAGTTATTTTTGCTGTTTCTCATACTCTTAAATGAAGATATACCGAGAGGTTCATATAATTTACATAGTCATATTATTTACTTACCACAATATGTATTTATAATATTATATTTAGGTAGGTAGTTAAAACACTATGCGACATTATTATGCCACAAATTAATGTAAACATGCCTACTAAACAACTAGCACAGTAACACCATACCTGGTGATTACTTGATTAATCTAATTGGTTGAGCCAAATATGTTCATGTAAATGCACACTATTATTCGTATAGTTACATCAAATATAGTAAAAACACAAGGATTCGGAAAAAATAAACTTTAAAATGTAAAAATACAATGTAAACTGTAAGAATACATCACAAAAGGAAAATATTATACTCTCAAACATGTAATTCTATACAACGTATCAAGTGTGTTCAATTCATTTATCTTTTTTCGTATATAAAAAAATTATAAATATGAACTTATGTGAATTTCCACAATTTTTATTAGTGTGTTTACAGATTTATCGAATAGTGTAATTATTTTTTAGAAATAGATATATTATATTCCTAAAATAGTTGTTTTAATATTAAACATAAACACATTTTCGATACAGCTGTAAATTCTGGAAATTCTTCCACCTACTTATGACCATTTAAGTGAAACCATCAACCGGTTTTTGTATAATTATGCGATATTCAACACCGCTAAATAATTTATAATCATTAACATGATGCGTAAATAAAATATAGCCATTACTTTATCGTATTATAAAATTTATGTGTAAAAAGCCTTTTGCACATACTTAATATTATCAAGATCCTGAATTACAACATACTTTATGGGTTATTGAACTAACTTAAGGTAGTTTCTTGTCTAACTGGACACTACCAGTGTTTTGAAGATGCCAAAGAATTATGAAGTTTTTGCAACAAAAGTATGTCATAATTTTGTTGTACTTATATCTATAAAAAGTAAAGAACATTGAATAATAGTTATTTATATTGTACAAGTGTTGTAAGTAGCATTTTATCTACGCAAAAATATTTAAACACGAGAACGTAATTCCAGCGAGCCTTTAATATTCTTAAGTGGATAAAAGGCAATAAAACACGAATGCAATACAACGTTTTATCCATAATCACATCACAATCATATTTGTGGAGTCAGAATTATTGGAATTTAATAAAAAAATATTCGCACGACTCGATATTTTTTGCTAGTACTCAATGGAACGTGGTAGGTTTTATTATACCTACTGGTTGCTATTGTTTATTATCAATTATTTAATAAACAGGTCTATCTGAATTTGGTAAAAATGCAAGAAAGTAATTGTGTTCCTGTGGCTGTTTTTGAAGAAGCTCAAGAAGCAATTTTCCATTTATTGCCAGCGAAATCTAGTGAACAATCTCTCACATTGACCCAAGCCAACATTCTTCCATCCTACCATACCTGCACAGAGGGTGCCAATCCTCCGTACAAGCATAGCTAATCTACGGTCTACCGGCCGCGGGATTCGAAACCCGGGCAGATAGCACACATCGATTTAAGTACTGACGCCTTAAACCGTGCGGCTGTCGACCGCACTATTGTGTTGTGTATAAATATATTTTTTTTCATTTACCTGTGATTTTTCTAAGGAGTTTTTTCTTTCATACGAATAACAAATAGTGTTTTCTTTACAGAATTTAAATTTGTTTACTCGTGAAAAGAATCTCTTTAGAAATACTTCCTGGAGTAACAAACTGTGTAGGTATATTTCTGGATTTTATGCACATATTATAGACAAACAACAAAAAGGAAACATCATTATTACAATATCGATTGTGAAAAATACTAAAGAAAAGAAATATTCGACGTTTTTTTTTAAATTTACTACCTTTACTAATGGAATACCCTATATCCGATTTAAGGGTGCTAGAATATGATGAAAAAAATTGTGTGATATTTCAGTAATTCAAATCAAAGAATATGTACGAACTTTTTTCAATAAATACATAAAATTCAACAATTTTCGAATACAGACCTAATTAACACAACACTCATTAATCGTTAATCCGAGAAACCCAGAAAGATTGAATGTTCCAAAATTTTATTTTGTTTTATTCATAAAAAGAGACGTTAAATTATGACTGCAAATCACTAACATTTTATTAACTGATAGGTATTTGATTCTAAACAGTATCATTGTAGTTCATTTACGACATCCAATACTTTCACAGGTTCCAGAGAATGAATGAATTAACAAGCAAGCATGAAGAAATGTCTATTTTACATTTAGATGTATATCACACAGGTAATAAAGCGACGAAACAATAATTATTATCTCGATTAGGATCCAAATAATTACAATTACTTTATTTATGACACCCTAAAATATTCAAAGGCTGACATTATACCATTTATAAACTGTTAAACAGACCCATTTATCTCGTTAATTACTGCTAAATTACAAATTGGAACATTTACCAGTTCGTAAACATAAAATGAATGAGCTAAAAGAAATTACGGAGCCGTGAACCATATTAGAGGTGCTTTTAATTTGTTTTATTTGATTCCCGATTCAGTTAATTAAGGCAGAATTCCAAATCGTATTTAGGGAACCTTCACTCAAATTATTTTTACAAAGAAAGGGAAACTTTAGTCGCGTGGAATTTCTTCGAAGCACAAATATTTGCTAAGAACAGGTACAGATTGCTTGATATGTAAAAAAGTTCCCAAAACTTCAATCCTTTTAACATGAGTTTATTAATGAATTTTTACTATTTCCTTGACACAAACAGATACGCTGTCTTAAAGAATATTTACATGTGTTTCCCAACGTGACCCTAATCTGACATGAAAACTAAATACCATAACCACAGAGAAATCTTTCTAATACTATAATTGCCTACTTCGAACTTAATTTCGCAGATGTTTCATCGAGAAGTAAAAAAACGCCGACTTTTAAACACACCCAGTACACGGATTCGGTTATAGGATGAGAGTGAGAGTAAATAACTCTTGAATTTATTGGCATCTAAATTGGAAAGTGGACTTACCAGTTCTCGACTATATAATCCCGGACAACATAATTTGTTTACTCAAGACAAAGCTGAGTAGTTTTATAAATCAACTTACGTAAGAAAACAAATTTTGAAAATTTGTTAAACATTAACTGATTTTGGTGGATATGCATACATTGTTAATTTTAAGAAATACTAATTTATGTTTTAAAATAATTGTTTTTGCGGTTTAAAAAAAAATATTGAAATTTTTTAAATTGACCTAATTTAGGTTAAAATAGTACGGTCACTATATACTCAACCTAAGTACCTATACAATTGCTTGCAGCCACGTGGTGCTCATAGAAGTGCACAAGGATATATGTAGGATAGTTAAATATAGGTATTATTAAAAAATTGTTAAATTCTAAACAAAATACTATACGTTTTTATTGTTTTTTTCTTATTCGGCCACTTCATCAACTGAATCACTGCTAAACATTTCAAATTAATCCAAAATAACACACAACACCAACTAAACTAAACCTCGGATGAAACGCATGAAATGAGAACTAGTTAAGTATGATTATGTACGAAAGTGGATTTTTAGCGTTGATTCTGCCATTCGATAATTTTAATTGACCAATAGTTTTGTAACCACGTGCTTGATCATTGTTTGCATGATCAGAATGGAAGTCCACTTGCATCTTATTAAGAGATAATTTCGTCATAACATTTATTCTGTTAAAAAGGGCATAAATATATTTATTTATTTAGCTAACATAAACAGATTGATAATGCAATACAATACAATCTCTCCTATATTGAAGTGAATCTAATTAAAACAAATAACAATTGGCTCCATAAAATTAAAGGACACAGACATTTTTAAAATTTGAGCAGATTGAATTTGTCTCATCGAATTTTGATTCTACCGAAGGGGCTACCGAAAAATGAACCATATTCTAGATTGCTTTTGGTAAATATCTTTGCATTTGGTATTGGCAATATTAAAAAGCGCATAATTAACTTGTAATGTAGGTACCTCGATAAAATGATACGTTTGATGCTCATAAATATTCAAACCTAGGAAAACTATAAGATTCTCCAAGAATTTTCTGCAACTTTCTTTTCTCTAATTTACTTTTGTTATTTAACAAATAAATTGACCATTATTTGGCTACAAAACATTCATTTTAACATAATCTGTATCTCATTTAAAAAATATAGGTAGGTACTTGAAAAGTATTGGAAAAATTTAAATTTTTCATAGGTGTAAAATTTGGATTTAAGTTCTTCTTAGCCTCTACTTCAAAGATGACCCTGTGCCGGGGGTTGCTTTTTATTTTTTAGGGGTGAAAATTACCCCTATTCGAAAATAATTATAGAATTTGTAGATTCGAGCGTGTAATAGGTTGAATTCATCTTTAAATAATTAATTATGATGAATTGAAAATTGTCAATCCCTAAAATCCACCCCCTATGACAGTAATCATTAAAAAATAATGTTGAAAAATATTATTCAGCAACTTGGAATAATTTAATCATATAGTTAGTTACATTAAATTAAGATTTCTCTACTGTTTTAATTTTTTATTATTTATTTATAAGTTTCAACCCTTATAAAAACCACCCCTTGCAAAAAAATCGAACAAATATAGTTAAAAAATTTTTTAGTTCAAAATATAATACTGTCTTTTTATTATTTAAAATGTAATGTATTTATTTTATCAAACCTTAAAAAAACATCTACTGATTAAAATTTTCAATCAAAAATAGGAAAATAATTATTTTTATGTGGAATTTTTAAATAATCAAAAATCCTCTTCACTCTCGTCCTTTACTATTCTATTCCTAAAATTCCTATTTCTATTCCTAAAATATAGCTATAATGTGTATTCATCAATGTTTCAATATACGTGTTCTGATATCAGAAAAAATATGTGATTGGTTTTTTACCCATAACTCGCTTAGTTTTTATGCTATCAAGCCCTTCAAAAAATCATTTTGTACGTTTTTTCAAGGGCTATAAGATCAAATTAAATTTTCTTCCAGCCCATATTTTTGTAAGGGTTTGAGCTGAAAGGGTTTGAACAAGTTGCTATTTACGAACGTATGCAACTTTTAAACTTACTTAATTTTTATCCTACAGAAAAAAAAACAAAATTCTCAAAAAAGCAAAACCTACAATTTTGTACTCCACAAACTTTTGCGTATCATTAATAGTTTTTTAATTATTTTGAAGAAAAGACAATTTTTTCCAAAAATACAAAAATTCTCTTTTCACTTCAAGCCCAACTTTTTTCAAAACTAAGCACTTTAAACTGGTCATACTTCTTGAGCATATTACAAGTACATAAATAAAGTAGATTGTAAAGTGGTAACGATTATTTTCAATTGGGGTGGTAATTAGGGGGTGATTTTCACGTTTTTTGTCGCTGAAAAAAATATGGACCAACATTATTTTCGTCATAACTCGCTTAGGTTTGATGCTAGGGACTTTTATAAAAAAATAAAAAAAAAGGTTTTTTTCAAGCACTTTAAAAAAGGTTCTATGAGTATTCCCTGAAAAATGCATTGGTTTTTGGTTATTTCACGTTTAAACTTTCAATTTCGGCGTTTGATGAATAAGAACCAACCTTCAACAAGCCATTACTCCGCTTGTATTGCGTTTCCAGACACCATAAATACACCATTCTTTTTGTTTTTTATGTGCTACAATTTTGATAAGAATGATTTTTTGATAAAATACTTGCTTTTTGAGTTATTCGCGAAAAACCGTCTGAAAAAGTGATTTGTTTGGTTAAAAAATTTACACATTCACTAGCGAATTAGTCGGAAAATATTGACTTTCAGAAAAAACTTTATAGAACAAAAGTTGCTTAGAATTAGTCAATATATCCATTCCCGGAGTTATTTTCAATGAAACATTTTTCACCCCCAACAGAAGGGGTAAAAGCAACCCCTGGTACAAAGTCATCTTTGAAGTAGAGGGTAAGTAGAACCTAAATCCAAATTTTTATGAAAATCGGTGCTGTTTGGCAAAATTATACGGGAAAATGGTCATTGACTAGACTATATGTTGCTGGTAGTAGGCATATGTGACATGACATGTTTCCTGACCTCAAAACCTACACTTTTTTATAAAAAAATCTCAGAGTAAAAAAGTTCGATGATTCCATCTTTTTATATTTAACTTTCCTAGACTAAATACAATCTTTGACTTGGAAAATTATCACTACTAGCTGTCAGTCTATTATTCAATCCACTTGCATTTTTTTATAACATTCTTTGTAATATCCTTTATGCTTTAAACTTAATGGACATCAATAAAAAACAGGAAGATCTCCTAAAGCTCTGATCAAATATTTACCAATGCTACCAGCACCACTATAATGGTGAGTATGGTGGGCAGCTGCTTCCTGCTAGTGTATATGCTGCTCCCTTAAGGTAAGTATTTGGAAAGAATCGGACGTACTTTATTATGGATATGGCAATTCTGCTTAGTACGGGCAATATTTTGTTCCCCAGCTAGCCAAAAGTATGAAAAAATAATTTTCAATCTTTACTGCCACAGTTTCTAGACACAGTACATTGCAAAATATGTTATTTCTATGCAAAATTTCTGTATTCTGTAAATTCTTCATGTGTCATCGCAAATGGAGAATTAGGAAGTCGGTGTTAGAACTAATAGAAAAAATTTATGAATATTATTTAGCTTTGTTTATTGTCATTTTTATTAACTAGAGAATATTTACAAACAAAATTTGCAATTTTTTGTAATACGTAACAATTTTCAGTATGCCTTTAATATTCCGGTTCATTGGCTGGAAGTTCGTGATCATAGTTAGCTTTAAAATATAAGTTTTCTAGCACCTATATTTATTACGTCAATTAACTATTTTATGGCTTAATATGTAATATGCCTTATAAATTGCTGGTATTATTTAAATATACTGTAAAAGTATCGTATAAAACATGTTAAGTGTATTTGTTCATCATATTAAAAAATTGTTGAAGTTATTTATTGAGAAAGTGTTATACATATTCGTACAATGAACCACTCGTTTTGAGTCACTAATTTTTTTCATCATATTCTCAGATCCTTTAACCAGACACGGAAATATTCCACAAAAGAACGAAGTAAATCTAGATAAAATAACGTCGAATGTTTTTTTTTTCTTGGAAAAGCAATACTTTAATACTTCCTACTATCGATGTTATGATAATGATATTTGCTTCATACTGTTTGCCTATAGACTGTTAGTCCTTAAACATTACAGGGAATATTTCAAAATAGAATATTTTTACGACAAACAGTTCCAATTCTGCAAAAAAATACTTCCCGTGCCATTCACCTGAGAGAAAAACAACCTTACAAAAATCGCAGGTAAATGAAAATGGTATATTCTGTAACAAGTGCAGAAAAGTAGTAATTTCTCACGAGTTTGAAAAAGTTGCAATTCAGAAGAGTCACTTTGTGTATACATTTACATCGACTGACGTATAGTACCCGCAGAAAAGTCTGCAGCACGCTTATGTCACTTTAAATTTTTTTATTAGCAGTATATTTTATAATGTAAATACACAATTATCGTACGTGCCATGAAATCCTGGTTGAAATATGTATTTGTTGCAGGAGCCCCCTTCATTATTTTTTTGACGACGGAGTTTCCAAATTAAATACAGTACAAGTAATTAGATACAGTACAAGACGTAAAACTAATTCAATTAATTGAGGAAAATTTCTACCTAGATGCATGTTTGAATTGCCGGCAATTTGCTGGCGGCAAACAAAGCAATTTGGGACTAATTATTCACGAGAAACGAAGAGTGTTTAATCATGCACAAAATTCTACCACTGTCACGGAATTCTTGGACATGGAAGAATCACCAAAAACGCTGGTGCTAGGTGTAATTAATTACTTTTTACGTAGGACGGATGTGACTGAGAAATTCCAAAAAATATCGTCGTGGTAAGGGTATCTCGTCAGAATTTAACAGTCATAACCAGTATTGTCGTTTTCCAAATAATTAACTTTACAGAGAAACAAAATAAAGTAAATGTGTTTCTAAAAACTTTGTATTTCGTAATTGTACTATTTTTAAGATTGATTTAATTCCATTTTCTATTCTTGTATTGAAACAAATGTTAGTTTTAAAGGTTATACTAAGCATACTTTTGCAATAAGATTGCCGGAAAAGCGTTTCTTCTGCAAATGACATTCTTCCTACTGTTGCATGATTCAGAGGACACCCTGTGTGTCCCCACTAGGGAATTTCAGTTCTGAAAAAGCTAACCGTAACAAACTTCTAGCGTAAAAACATCCAGGGAACTATAAATTTCTGAACCCAAAATGATGAGTTATTATCATAAAAACTCCGTTAGTATTTAAATGGAAAATATGAGTCGGGAAAATGAACTTCCTTTTTTAATTAAATTTAACGCAATATTTTTCTTATAAGACCAAATATTTACTTTAAATACAAATAAGTTATTGTTTGCAGGACGACAGAAATAATTAATTTCGTACAAGTCAGGTAGAAAAGAGGAAAGTTTGTCAAAGACATATCTACTTGTATCTAAGCTAAATTAATTTACATAATGCTATAAGATTTTAATAGGATAATAGTGCTTCATATTAAAAACCGTATTAATAACACGTTATTATAAAGTATTATGAAATGTGCCTCTCCGTTGTGGCACAAAAGCTAATTTCAAGTATTTGACAGTTTATTGTGCAATACTACATTAAAAAACAATGTGAAAAATATTATCTGCATCATATACAGGATGTGCCAGAATGACGTGTACAACGGGAGATCACAGACTCGTGGACTAAAAATAGGCAGATTTAGGTTAATTCACCTATATCTGAAATCGCTTCGTTTGGCCGCTAGATGATGGCCTCAAAGTTCGTGAAAATTATTTGAATTTTGTAAATAACTCGAATACGCATTATTCGATTTTGATTATTTTTGGGATGTAGACTTTTGCTTTCAGTCTGTATATTTTGGTGTTATACAGAGCGATTGTCAAAACTCACAACTCAACGAATCTGTGGTCTTCCGTTGTACACGTTATTCTGGTATATGTTCGTGATATTATTTTATTAATTTTTATTTTCATTTAAACAAGAAATTACGCAGCAATAAAATGATATTTAAAAAAAAACAATAATACAAGATTAGTACATACAATCAAACATACAAAATTTCCAAATTGTTTTCATAGACTGATAAACAATCCAAAACAAAAATTTATTATTTTTCCAAGAAAACTTTTGTGGAGCAAATAATTGATCTTTAACCTGGTTTGTCTGATATGTTTCCGATATTGTCCAAGTTATTTATTTGCTGCGTAAGTTTTAGTTTTTTGTTTATTTACATGAGATAAAATTTTAAGTACAAAATAATATTATCGCAGGAAATAGGTAATAGTTGGTTGGTTGGTAATAGGTGGTTGGTTGGTTATAGCAAGAATATACATATTTCTTCTTTAATAGAAAATATATTTTTTGTAGAATTTAGTATTCACGACTATACAGGGCGATTTAGAACAACGGACCAAAGCAGAGCATTAGTATTATTTTATTTTTAAACAAATTTCCCCAATTCTTGCAAAAGTAATCATAGTATCGTACAGATAATAATACATAATAACAGTATGTAATGAAAATTTTGTTTGAATTGTCAATTGTTTGCAAGTTACACCTTGTCAAAGTTATTTTTTTATTTTTCTATTTATATAACTTATTTAATTCGTCTCATTTGGCACACCCACGAAGTAGATGAAGTTCTATGGGACCAGTCTGAGAAAAGTTTCATTATGCGGCGATAGAGGGCACTTTACCTAGAACTCAAAATTTGTATTTTTCATAATGTTTCTCTCTTACTAGAATGACAGTTTAAGCATTAAGTATTGAAAAGTGAAATAATATCAGAAAAAAATATGCGTGTAGTTACTCTTAATTCAAGCCGATAATTGTAATCGTTTAGCAGGAAATCGCTATTAATGTGTTATTAAACGTCAAATTTTTGATAATTCTTTCTGAAATTAATCAAGTTGCCATGCTCATCTTATTTTTCCACAATGTTATTACTGAGCTAAAAAAGTTTATTATGGTGAAAAATCGAACATACCTGCTTTAAACAATTTTTATTACAATTCGTAGTACCAAAATTCCTAATGATATTTATTTAAAGCATGTCAACTTGATTAAATACAGAAAGAATTATCAAAAATTTGATGTTTAATAGCACATTAATAACGATTTGGCAAAAGGTTACATTTATCGTCTTGCATAAAGAGTACCTACGTAATTTTTTATGATATTGTTTCTCTTTTCAATAATGTTTAAATTTCTGTGATGTCTAGCAAGAAAACAAAGTTATGAACAAAACAAATTTTGAGTTCTAGGTAAAGCGCCCTCTAGCGGCGCCTAATGATTTTTAGGTGATTGGACCGATAGAGCTTCATCTACTTAGTGGGTGTGTCAAGTGAGAGGCAAATAGAACTTGAATTAAATAAGTTATTTAAATAAATTGAACTTTGACAAGCTGTAACTTGCAAACAATTGACAATTCGAAAACATTTTTCATTACATACTATTATTATTTTAATCCGTAGAATCACCTCCCGGAGATTCTTGGAGGACTTTCAGAACACCCTGTATATTTTAAGGCCCTTTACTTTGAACACAAAAAAGTATGGATGCATAGTTCAAAAACAAAATGCTTTTATAAATTCTATTACTTCTAGTAGACCAGTGCTTAAGCCTTCAAAAATGGTAAAAAGTGAAAAAGAATTATAGTAGGATGAAACCCATTGGAAAAGGAAGAGAATATAACAGAAATGAAATGAAAAATAATTTACGGGCGATCTGAGGTCGGGAAGGTGAAGGGGGTGAGTTTTTAAGGGTAAAAAACGGTTTATCTTGATTTCCGGAAAAACTACAAGTCTTATGGAAAAAAGTTAAATGGCAAAGTTGTAGGTAATAAAAAGATCTACAACTTTTGTATTTACACTTTTTTCACATAACCTCAAAATTTATGTGAAAAATTCAAATAACCAAGTTTTTGGTTTTTTATTTTTATCTTTTACAAACAAATTTTTTTTTCACGAAATTTGGTGAAAACTTACCTATTTATGTCCCAAACACGCTGTAATTTTTTTGATTTGAAATATTTATTTTTTCACCTTATTTTTACTTAATATCGAAAAAGCACCCTAATTTTCAATCGAAAATTCTCACGTCAAAATATCTGCTTTTTTAAAAACGTCGGTGGGCTTTTTCTTCGTTGAAATCTCTACTTTCTGATGGTGTAAAAAAATATATACATTACTATGGTAAGTTTTCTCAGGAAATGCAAAGAAACGAACTAGAATCCGAAAATTTTTTTCTAATCATTATGTACAATTTTGAGCTATTTATTAAAATTTACACTTTAATTACTCGAAAAACGTAAGATTCCATGTTACATTGATAAACAAAAAAATTACAAGTCGAAATATACTATTATAATTAACAACCAAATAAGTTAATAAAGTTAATATTTAATAAGACATCTACAATATTTTGAGAAAGTTGTAGAATCTTCTTTCGTTTCTTTGCATTTCCTGAGAAAACTTACCATAGTAATGTATATTTTTTTTTACACCATCAGAAAGTAGAGATTTCAACGAAGAAAAAGCCCACCGACGTTTTTAAAAAAGCAGATATTTTGACGTGAGAATTTTCGATTGAAAATTAGGGTGCTTTTTCGATATTAAGTAAAAATAAGGTGAAAAAATAAATATTTCAAATCAAAAAAATTACAGCGTGTTTGGGACATAAATAGGTAAGTTTTCACCAAATTTCGTGAAAAAAAAATTTTTGTAAAAGATAAAAATAAAAAACCAAAAACTTGGTTATTTGAATTTTTCACATAAATTTTGAGGTTATGTGAAAAAAGTGTAAATACAAAAGTTGTAGATCTTTTTATTACCTACAACTTTGCCATTTAACTTTTTTCCATAAGACTTGTAGTTTTTCTGGAAATCAAGGGAAACCGTTTTTTACCCTTAAAAACTCACCCCCTACCCCTTCCCGACCTCAGATCGCCCGTAAATTATTTTTCCTTTCATTTCTGTTATATTCTCTTTCTTTTCCAATGGGTTTCATCCCATTATAATTTTTTTTGGTTTCAAAAACTATCGATCTATAGAATTGTGAAACGCCCTATATAATTACAATCAAAAAGGCATCGTTGCTTAAATCGTTGCTAAATTTGAGTCATTGATCGAATTTCGAAATAAATATTTCCGAACACGAAAGAAACAACAAAACATTGCACCATATCCAACAATAACAGAATAAACATTATATAACGAATTCAGTTAACGATAAAAGTGAAATTCAGTTTCGACCATCTCCTAATAACGCTCGCGAAACATAAATCAACCGCTGTATAAAACGCCGCGTGCCATGACAGGCCCGTTCGATTTTTCTAATCGGATCAGGATATTTCCAAAGTAAGATAAAATACACACGGCCATAAAATTTAAAAAGTAGGCAGCGAAAATCGTTAAGGATGCGTTGTAGGCTGGAGTTTCCGGCATAAAGAACATGGAAATTGCCGAGGCATCATATATTTTTCATACTCGCGGGAGACACATTACACAACAACTCCATTTAGACAGCTCCTGCCATGTCGAATCCTCGAAAATTTAGTAAAATTAGGTCGTTTTTCGGGACGCGAAGCATCTATGAGGATCCGATATTCATCAAAATCATGAAGTAATTTAATTAACAGCTTGTGTAACTTTTTAGGCGCGGCTTTCTCGACTCGCAACTTTTTTAATTTCTGTGGAAAGGGACGGAAAAGCCATGGATGTTACTTTTCAAGTTCGGGCTTTGGTTATGTGTGTTTTTCGCTTACACTTTCATCCAATAACGGAGTATTTTACCTCATAATCAGTCCAAATGCAGATAATACATACATTAGTACTATGTGATACGTTTCTACGGTACTTATATTAAATTTGATGAAAAAGTATGGAATTTTAATTTGTTTGTTCAAAAGTATTTTATTGGATTTTTAGATTAATACGCAGATCAACGAATTTATTTTATTTTGTTTGTTAATTGATTGTTCAAATCATTTAATTCAACAAAATCAGTTATTCTCAGTCGACGTATATGGGTCCGAAACACATCTTACGAATCTTTAAGTTCAAAGAAAACGATGTGTCCTATTTTTAGTTCACATATTTATTTGATAAAGGTGGCAGTCGAAGTAAAATTTACAATGGATGGATATTGTTTTAATATACAGCGTGTCCCATTAATATTGCGAAAAAAATCTGGGGGAGTTTCTTTGACCAAAAATAAGAAAGAAAGTTCCTATAAACCTATGTCCGAAAATGCTTCGTTTCGGAGATACAGGGTGTTGAAATTTAGAGAAAATACAAGGTTTTTACTAATATGTGGAGAATACTAATTCAGATTTTTTTGAAATTTGGTATGTTTGTTTATAAAAACGATAGACATCTTCCGACGTAATTTGATTCATTTTATCTATTCCAGCGGGGTCCTGTTGATATTAATAAGTAAACATATGAGACGTCACTGTTTTTTTTAGGTGTCATATGTTTTTCTAATTATGTGATAAAAAAATACAACTTTTCTGTTTCTTTACTTTATTTGATATCTTGCTTCGTTTTCGAGCAAAAAATTAATAGCTCAAGTGTGTAATTTTCATAAGTACTTGAACTGTGTAGTTCTCAATTCCTGCTTGTCAAAATGAATTACACAAATAGAAATGTGCGGTATGCATTTTCTTTATGGCCTTGCCAACGGTAGTGCATTAGCCGCCAGGCGCCTCTATGAGTAGAAATACCCTAATCGTATAATTCGTCATCATACTATATTCACCCGTCTTCATCAACGTCTTAGTGAAACTGGAAGTTTTCGAAAACTTACCACAGGAAACGGGCGACCCCGCACAGCAATAACCCTACAATTGGAGGAAGATGTACTTCATGAAACTGAGGACACTCCAACAACAAATACCAGACAGATTGCTAGAAACTGAAATGCAAGTCGTTCTACAATTTTCAGGATTTAAAAAAATTATCTTCTATACCGTTATCACATCCAACGGGTTCAGGCACGTTTACTGACTGATTTTCCGTTAAGATTAGATTTATGTCAATGGATACGACAAAAAATTGGGAAAAATCCTCAATATTAGAAGGCCGTCATCAACACCAGTTTTCACTTACTGTATGGGTCGGAATTGTGGGAGACCACTTAATAGGCCCATTTTTTTTACCACCGAGGCTTACTGGAGAGATCGCCGTTGTACTGAGGATGAATTGCCCGTACTTTTGGAAGACATCCCATTGCCATTAAGGGTTGCAAATGTATTTTAGGCACGATGGTGCTCCACCCCATTTCAGTTTAGATGCACGTGAATATTTGAACAATATCTACCCAAATCACTGGATAGATCAAGGAGGTACTCAACCCTGGCCCCCGAGGACTCCTGACTTAAATTCGTTGGATTTTTTCCTTTGGGGTCACCTCAAACATTTGGTTTATACGACCCCAGTGCAAATCATGGACGAATTAAGAAATCGCATTGTCGCATTCTGTGAAACAATTAGAGACACAGCCGGAATATTTGAACGGGTTCGCCAATCAATGTGTCGTAGGATAGATGCCTGTATTTTCGATTTCTTTCCTTATTTATTCAGTATTTTGTCATCGTTAAAAAATTTAAAAATTAGTTGCCTTGCGGCAAAGTGTATCAGTCAAGTGTTATTTTTGTTAAAAATGTCAGTCAACAAAGCAGCTGCAAAAAATATACTTACTTATTACGCGGGTATTATGAAAGGAATTTTTTTTGTAGGTTGGTAGTATTGTCCTTGATATATATGCAGAGTTTCAAGTCAATATAGTCAATTGCTGCAGAGCTACTCGTGCTTTTGTTTTTGGATTTTCAATATGTCTGATTTTTTTTTTAAATACTTTTGATAGTTTAAGTTTATTTACTTCTATAGTTAGAGATATTACATATTTATTATATTTTTTGGAATCTTCCACTCAACAAAATAATCGCGGTCTATTTTGATTTTCTTTTAACAATATTATTCTCTATTCTCAAAATTTTGAAATCCTAAATTCTCGTTTTTTTTATCGTTTTTAATATAATCATTTTGCTCGTCTATTTTAATTTTTATAACTCTCTCCAACATAATGTTTATTGCGGTCACAATGTATCATGTAAATGTAATTTGTTGAACTTAAAAATCATTATTGGCATGTCTTTGATAAAAAAAATCCGTAAAGTAGTAGTTGTCTGGAGAACTGTTCTAATGTTAAATTTGTTACCTTTTTCCGATAATACAGGAATATTTTTTTTATTTTCATTATTCCTAAAAATTGTACATTTTTTATGAATTTAAGTTCATTGTTAAAAATTTAATCTTTTGAAGAAATCAATTCGACACGAACATTTAATTGCACCTTTCTTTATATCAATATAATGATTTGAATTCAAAAATGTTTTTCTAAAAACTCTTTTCAAATAAAGTCGAACAATGTTTTTCGACACCAGAACTCTAGGTATGCAAGAAATACTTGCTATATATGAAGCAGGATGATTCTAATATTATTACCTTCAATTTTCTCCTATATTTGACCTATGGATAACTACATAATATATTATCCAAAGTTTCACATATTCGTATATGGCTTAAAAACACACTAATACATGTAGCTAGCTTGCACAACACTCCTACTTCAAATTTAGCTATATAGATATTATTTTATTTCTCCATTAATAGAAGTATATGGTTAATCCGATAAGATTCCAAAGACAATGAACCAATTAAACAGTAGCTCATGAATTGGAAATATCTTCAATATTTGATTCTAGTCATTCACCACTATGATATTGATCATATTTCACTTAGTTTAGATGCTAATAAGAAATATTAGCACATATTTAGCTAGCTTGTACAACATTCCTACTGTAAATATAGTATCATATACCACAAAAATAAGTACGTATTCCGAGGGGCGATCCGCTGATGTAATCTTCGTACGTTTGCCCTGGAATCTTTATGCAATCTACGTAATCTTATCTGTAATCTATGTAATCTGTCTGTAATCTACGTAATCTTATCTGTAATCCTCGCTGTAATCTATGTAATCAGCTAATGAATTTCGTCGTTATACAACGCCCCCCCCCCACCTCATTTTACAAAGAATGCCACAGAAACCTCGACAGAAACCTATATGGTGCGATTGGTGTGTTCCGAAGGGCAATCCGCCAAGGAAAAAATAGACGAAGATTACAAAATTTCTGAAATCTCTTGTAATGTATCTGCAGATTTCAATATCAATTCAAAAAATATTACAAATTTCATATAAATAATCAAGATTACAACACATTTCAGGAGATTTCAGAGTTATTTTAGTAGATTTCAATGATTACTTAAGATTTCAATAGGATTATTAGAAATTAAAAGAATATTTCAAAATTTCTTAATAAGGTTTCAAGGAATACGGGAAGATTACAATAAGTTTTGAATGTCCATTTGAACAAAAATAATTGAATTAACTTCAAATGTCATTAATTTCATTCATTAACAGTAGTACTTTGATTAAGAATTTCCAGTATCAGGCATTTTTTGGGCAAAAATTGTAACATTCTGATTAAGTTTTTTGTTCGAATGAACGTTAAAAACATTTTGTCATGACAAAAATGATAATGCTATTTTGAAAGTAGGTAAGTATTTTCCCAAAAACTAATAAATAAAAAATATATTAAGCTTTTATTAATACTTGCATTTAATACTTTACTTGTATACAGTGTGTTTAAAAAAGACGCGGCAATATTTAAGGGAGTGATTGCTCAGGTCAGTTTATAAAAAAAGTCCTATAAACATAGGTCCGCAAACGCTTCGTTACCGATCTACAGAATGTGAAATTTCATTAAAAAACAGTAAAAATTAAATTTCTCTAAAACGCAGCCCCTTATTATTACCTACTACAAACAACAGTATGTACCACATTTCAAAAATCAATCAAATTTGATAATTTGAATTTCTTTGTTCAATAATTTAAATTTCTCAATTAAAACAACATTGGGTTTAGGTGCGCAATAAAATGTTTTTTATTTTTTTACTCAATAACGGTGTGACGTACGGTGCGTATAATCTGAGGAAAGCTTTCTTCTTCATAATTGAACAAGGAATTAAAAAATTATATTTTTAGAAAAACCAGCGGGGTCCTATTTTTTTCATTAAAAATAGCTAGTCACTGGTAAGACTAAAAAATCGTTTTGTATTGCAAAGTACGCGTCTGCCATAGCTATTGACAGGCCTAAAATTTCATTATAATATCAAGAGGTTTTGGAGAAATTTAATTTTTACTGTTTTTTTAATGAAATTTCAACATTCTGTAGATCGGTAACGAAGCGTTTGCGGACGTATGTTTATAGGAACTTTTTTTTATAAAATGATCTGGGCAATCGCCCCCTTAAATATTGCCGCGTCTTTTTTAAATACACTGTATACAGGTAAAGTATTAAATACAAGTGTTAATAAAAGCTTAAAATATTTCTTATTATTTATTTTTTGGGAAAATGTTTATTTTATGTTACTTCTATTTTTTTATTTTTATTAGTTTATTGGATTATTATATTTTTATCTTTCAATAAAAATATATACTTACCTACTTTCAAAATGGCGTTATCATTTTTGTCATGACAAAAAGTTTTTAACGTTCATTCGAACAAAAACTTAATCAGAATGTTACAATTTTTGCGTAAAAATGATACTGGAAATTCTTAATCAAAGCACTACTGTTAATGAATGAAATGAATGACAGTTGAAGTTAATTCAATTATTTTTGTTCAAATGGACATTCAAAACTTATTGTAATCTTCCCGTATTCCTTGAAATATTATTAAGAAATTTTGAAATCTTCTTTTAATTTCGAATAATCCTATTGAAATCTTAAATAATCATTGAAATCTACTAAAATAACTCTGAAATCTCCTGAAATGTTTTGTAATCGGTTGAAAGATATTGTAATCTTGATTATTTATATGAAATTTGTAATTTTTTTTTAATCGATATTGAAATTTGCAGATACATTACAAGAGATTTCAGAAATTTTGTAATCTTCGTACGTTTTTTCCTTAGCGGATTGCCCCTCGACGTATTCCATAATAGTTACTTGTGTAACCTATTACTTTGTTTCTGCCTTAATATTTTATCTAATGATTCTTCCAAAGCAATAAGCTAATTAAACACTAAGTCCTGAACCGAAATTATCTGGAATATCTTTTTCTATATTTGACTTATTTCGAATTATGTTCCAGTTATATTCGAAGCTTCTTATATATGATTTAAAAACACATTAACATGTATGCGGCTTAACGTTCCTAATTTGCCTTTATGTAGGACAAAAATAGGTGATAGATAAACGATAAAAATAATTACGTATTCTCTAATAGCCTTTACCCTATCATTTTCAATTACCTACGATTTTGGAATCGAAGTTTCGGGTTAAAAATACATTAACATATAAGAGTTAGTACGTATTTAATGGTAGGTACGTTTACTCTATTAGTGATTGACCAATTAGTTCCTAAACACATTCAATATCTACAATTAAACGTAACTACTACTCAGATTTGAAGTCATGATGAATGGTGGTCTACATTTTGGTTTTTGATGATGCAGATACATCCATGAAGACTAAATCAATTCTAGATGTACCGGATTTGAACGTATGACCTGATGACTGAATCTAAAGGCTTACTTGGTCTGTCTAATTCGTTGGGGGCGGCACCTTCATCTAAACTGTTGAAAATTGGAGAGACTGGAGGAAAGAAAACCATAAATACGAGCACAAGAAGCGACACCATCCCCATTTGCACATCCATGATATCCCTCACTTCAACACATTTTCAAAAACACATCACACCACTTTCTATACGTATAACACACACAGATATATATTTTCGTTAAATGTAAACAATCTGCTTGAACAACTTATTCCGTTTCAAGTCTTTCAGCCACATCCTGACGACTTATCACCTTAGGGTGACTTGTTCGGAACTCTATATTAAAAATAGTCACACTTCTCTAGTTTCAGTGGTTAACATCAAAATTAATCTAATTGTTGGGTCAGTTTTCTTACAACTATCAAGTTTTAATGTTTAAATTTTATTAGGGGGGTATGCACCGGTGCTTTATTGGTTCGGGGTTGTCTGGCGGTTTCACATATCATTCCCGTACGATCATAGGATGCAGTCCTTCGAGATTGGGAGCTGGGACACGCGACAATCCGAAAGTAACATACACTTTCGCGGTCGGCGACGTACTAAGCGCGCCGCGCTATCAGAGTTGGCTTTGACTGCGCTGCTACCTCGGGCTGCCTGGCGGTTCGCGCCTATGGAGGAACGGCGTGTCGGTCTCTGGTCCACGGCAGCATCCTGGTGAGGCCTCGGTGCACGGGAAGGAAGGTGCTGTCGTTCGTGCAGTCGGAGATTCTGGTGCAAGAAGGGGTTAAGTTTAAAAAAAACGTACATTCTACTATTAGGTCTTGTATCTTTTTACTCACACTAATTCAAATGTTTTTTTTTTTGTAAAAAATGTTATCAATTGAAGCAGAACAATGTTCTTCGTTGAGGTCCGCCAAATTGGAGACTCATCGTACAAAAGTTCTTGAACCGCTCGAATTAAAAATGATGAATCAAATTAAAAGAGCTGATCTCGGATTGAAGGAAAATTACACCGACACAAAAAATAAAATAAATGAAAAGTAAATTTTTTTTTTAAACCTTGTATTAAAATGCACAAAAAATAAAATAATAAATCAAGAAGTTCATAAAACCCATAATTTTGTGTAAACCCCAAACCCACAAAAGGGTTGAATATGGCTGCTCTATAGAAGGGTAATCAGCAAAAGTATGATAAATATACACGTACTATCTATAATCAGTATGTTCTTATGCGATTTAAAAGCTTGTCGCGTAATTTCCTTAACTAACCCCTTAAAATAAAAATTCCAATTAGGAATAAACCTCGCGACAAGCTTTTAAATCGCATAAGAACATACTGATTATAGATAGTACGTGTCTATTTATCATACTTTTGCTGATGA
>NW_019416373.1:1568750-1603715 GCF_000390285.2 Anoplophora glabripennis | reverse complement strand
TGAGCATGCCATGTCAAATTAAATTATAAATTTTATCAAATGTCAAAACTAAAGTTGGCTTTACAAGTACCAGAAAATGACCTAGAAAAAAGAACATAAAATAAGGAATATTTAATAATAAGTAATAAATTTATATGTTAAAAATAAAAGGACATTGTAACAAATGTATTAGGTATAAGAAGTGCAGTGAAAGTGTTGTGAAAAAGGGACGCCCAAAGACTGGAATTTATGTGAAGGGACCTTAAGGAAAAATAAACACTAGAATTTTCCAGAAGGTGAAAAAACAAATGTTTATTTACTAGTTACGGCTTGGGTTTTTTGGCAAAAAGCTAGAGAGGAGAAGTATATCATATATCATATATATCATACTTTTACTGAGGATACTTCTATAGAGCAGCCATATTCACACCTTTTGCGGGTTTGGGGTTTACACAACATTATAGGTTTTATGAACTTCTTGGTTTATTATTTTTCTTTTTAGGTGCATTTTAATAAAAGCTTGTTTTTTAAAAAAAAAGTCGTAAGTTTAGAAGTGGTTCAAATTTTGCTTGTAAGATTTGACTATACTTACATACATGTGAAGTTAAAAAGAAAATTTGTCCGCCATATTGAAGTTAGTGTGACGTCATTATATTTTCGTATACAAACCCTTTCATTTGATACCCATATCATAGGGGTGCATAAAAATAACTGGTCCGCCATCTTTGGGAGTCCGCCATATTGGATTTAGAATGACTTCACCTAGCTAACCATGCATTGTCATCCAAACTAAACTAAACGTGTATTTCAGCTAAAGTAAAAATGTCAGCTTAATCGGTTGGGGATAACTGTTAAATTAAGTTAAATAAAAGATTGTAATAAATAGCTTGTAAAAAGTGGTCTGTATTTTTGATTTGATCCTATAGGCATTATGTATTTTGACATGCTTAATCCGAATTTGTCCGTTTAGCACAAACACCACGAAATGTTGAGTAACTGGCAAAGAATTGTGAAAAATCGTCGAAAATTACGTTAGTGAATTCGAAAAATTTTTTTCTGAATTTGATAAAGTGGGTTTCTTATGTATTTTGATGTGCTGAATCCAAATTTAGAGTCTTTTAAGCTACACCCCCTCTAGGTTTTGCAAAAATCGCAAAATAACAGCGAGAAATCACAAAATCACCAAAAATAGCCAAAAATCACGTTGACACGAAAAAATTCAAAATTTTTTTGTATGTTTCTTATGTATTTGATACCTACAAATTTTCCAAAAAAAAAAACGGGAAAAAATAGCTGAAAATGACAAAAAATCATATTAATGAGAGTGGGAAAATTTAGAAAGAGGATTTCTAGATTGGATCAAGTGTTTTTCATAAATTTTATCGAGTCGAATTTGAATGTAATGCCTATTGAGCCTCGTTACTCAAAAATTTTCCAAAAATTGCAAAATATCTCACAAAAAAAATTGAAATCGTGAATCCCAAAAAATCTTATAATTATTTTTTATTCGTATCTTTCAAATCATTAACAATTTGTAAACCACAACAATGTAAATTCTAACATGAGAAGCGTTAAACATGGTATACCTCAAGGATCTGTGTTCTTTATATACGTAAGATTTTATGAGTTACTTAAATGATTTTGGGTAGATATACTGTTTGCTGATGATACCAGTGTCTATAAAAATATAAAAAATATAAATTTATAGTGGACGTTCCTCGAATAAAGTCAGACATTGACAACAAACTGGTTTACTATTAATAGGCCTTGTTTAAGTGTAGTTAAAACTGAGACTATGACATTCAACTTACTGAAATAGATAAAAAAAAAAATGAATAAAAGCTTCGTTAAATTCCTTGGAATTTATTTGAATTTCAAATTGCGGTGTTAACATCAAACTATAATTGTGAGAAATATCTAAATATATGACTCTACTTCGGAATCTAGTAGGTACAGTATCATTAAGTACATTAAAAACAGCTTATCACAGTTTTATCTACTCTAATATTATATCTTGTGCCATTCTTGTATAGGGTCGTGCAGATAAATAAATGAAAGGTCCTAGCCTAGCCCATCAATTAGAATTATGGCTACTTTGATTTACAGAGACGACTGTGAAGAACAATTCATAAAATCAATGTACTTGCATTTATGTATTTAAATGTCTCCTGTACATAAAACAAAACTTATGTACATTTTCTTGATTATAAATCAAATAACTACATATATATGACATTAGACCAAAAAATAATGTGCAACAATTTCTATAAATAGTACATGATATATTGATGTACGTCAATTTAGTGTTTACATATTGCACAATAGAAGTGCTTTATAGAAAAAGTATAAAAATATACTGTTGTGTTGAATGTTGTTTTATGTGTTAGTTAAAATTTTATGTATGGATGTTCTATTTTGAAAATTAATGTTTTGAGTAAGTTTTGAATAGCCTCTGTATATGTGTGTCGATAAAATATGTCATGTGTAGTGTAGTGTATATGTTAAAGATATAAATACAATTCACAAGTCGTATATTTACCTGCTAATGCTTAAATGGCCTCTATTTTACACTTTATTTATTTTAAAATTTTGCTTGTTTTTTTTATTTTTATACTTTATATTTTATGTGAGCAACTCCCTCGAGCAGGAGGCGGGTTCAATATTTTATTCAAATAAGAATCTACTTATTTCTTTGCCATAAATTTTGTTTATCTCACTATCTAGATTTTCCTCAAATATCACACATGGAATAATAAATAAATTGGATAACTTTAATAAGTGTCAGCTATATTTACCACAACGGATGTTCAGATATACAGTTATACAAATTTTCTTAATCTAGACTTATACTAAAATTAAAAATTGAGATCTCTTTATTTATATTACTTTTCAAATTTGATTGATTAAATGAAACTTTTGTTTTTAAATTTGTTAAATATCTTTATCTTTCATTGATCAATGTTTTTTTTTAAACATGTGGCCAATAAAATACCTTTTAACTGCAGTTAAATAAAATGGTCTACCTTGTATTCTGAAATTTCAAAGTTCTCAGACGATCTTGAAGTTGGCAGGCCTGCTTAACTGGAACTAGACTTTCTCGTTGTTTTCTGCCATTAACTCGTTCTGAAGTCGTCAGATTCTCCTCCGTTCCATTTATTCCGCTCAGGCACTGGTCACTAATTTTGAATTCGCACTTTATTCGCTTTTCGAAAATTCACTGCAGTCGAAGCACTTGATTGGTCACAAATCCTAACAGATCGTTGTTGTACAAGTTTAATTTTCTTTTGTTTCATCCCTGTTCGGACTAATTCGTTTTCTCACAACTTTTGACGAACTTATAACCTCACATCAGTTTGACATTTGAGATTTGAAAAGGTACAAATTTTAAAATAATTGAGTTGCCTTGATTTTTTCTTGTGATTTTCACTTGTTTTCTTTCAGATTACCACAGATGTTTATCGTTCATAGATCATGAGCAAACTGGCTGTTTTCGTCCAAAACACTTTTAATAAACCCGAAAACAAAAGAAGTTTGTTGTTGTTACAACGTTACCTGTCATATGAGATAACTTATTTTATGAAATTTTGGTCATACGGATTTCTAAAACTGAAAATTATGCTTATTTTCGATTATAGGATACAATTCTCGTTATTTTGATACCCCATTTTCCATTGTAGGTTATAATTTTACATCTATTCTGAACCTATGCTAAATTATTAAAATACAGTAACATTTCTTACTTAAAACTGTTTTAACCTATCTAAATCTATTTTATGACCTCTTTATTAAAGTTCTTACATACTTTCCACTTGGGATTGCATTTATTTAAATGTTTATGGCTTAATTTTGTTCTAGGTGTCGAAATGACATCATTTTTCACAAATTTTTCACTTATGGAAAAGTCTATAACATAAAATAAATACTGCTTTTTAGTCCTTGGAAGATGTACTAGCCAATGTCTACAGCAGATTCACACTCACCGTTAGATTAAAAACAAGATTTACAAAGTTTGTCGTTTGACATATGATACAATTTTTATTCTTGTACAATGCACCTATATATTGAATCAAATCCAGTTCTGAGGATGTGAACTTGCTAAAGGTATAACACTTTAACTTTCTATAACGTTATTTGCATGTATATTGAAAATTTAGTAAAATTTCTTCGATAGCCGCTACTGTACAAAGCTACCGTTTCAAAATTTGATGAAAATCTTNCCTAGCCTAGCCCATCAATTAGAATTATGGCTACTGTGATTTACAGAGACGACTGTGAAGAACAATTCATAAAATCAATGTACTTGCATTTATGTATTTAAATGTCTCCTGTACATAAAACAAAACTTATGTACATTTTCTTGATTATAAATCAAATACATATATATGACATTAGACCAAAAAATAATGTGCAACAATTTCTATAAATAGTACATGATATATTGATGTACGTCAATTTAGTGTTTAAACATTGCACAAAAGAAGTGCTTTATAAAAAAAGTATACAAATATACCTATTCAGAAATACATTTTATGATACTGAACAATATTTTATGAGTGGTTTCAATCCAATTTTTAATATGACTGACCTTTCTTGCGTTGATAATTAAATTTAAATGAATTACTTACACTTTTCTTTGCCTTATTTATTTTTAATTATTTTAAATTATTCTTTTAACTATATTACTTACTGTGTTATTTTTATGTGCAGTGTTAATCAACTTTAAATATTCTTTTTCTTCTTTTGTAACGTGTGTCAACACCTTGTTGTGTAATAACATGAATTATTAAATAAATCAATAAAAATAAATACATAAAATATATGAGCAGAGAATAGAACAGTGCAGTCTTGCATATCACGCTCTTCTAGCCGTTATATTACAAATAGCCCCGAGTATCGTTTCTATACACCAAAAACCATAAGCTTAATTGCCTTGGATATTACAATGTTTTGGCCCGAATATGTTATTAAGCAATTAAAAGATACGGAATTACAATTTATTGCAGTTTTAGTTGTTTTATATTAATTTATTAACTTTTTATCTTTAGAATAAAAAGGGATATTTAGTATAGAGTCATAAGTAGAGCTGTTATAATTGGCCGCGGATCATCAACGTAAAATAAAGTAAACAATGATTAGGCCAGGAAAATAAGCTGGGAAATGACAATTTCGCGACTTTTCGTTTCGCCAAGCTGAATTTACCACTATAGATGCTAAATATTAAGTACAATAACATACTAGTTTCCATAGTCATAAAAATGGGGAGAAGATTGTTTACAGGTTGGTTAATTGTATAATTTTTACGTAAATTCACGTTTTTCGCTTATTACTTTTGCCATTCATTTCCACGAGAAAATAGTTTTTTTTAGCCTTCAAGACCTACAAAACTATCCTCGAGCGTCAAAAAATATTGATTAGATTAAAAGTTGTAACAGAAGAAGTTTATAATATATAACCTGCGTTATTATTACCAGAATGTTTTAGCATCGCATCCTCTCATTCCTCAGCACTGTCTAATAACTCACACGAAATCTGGAATCGGTTAGTTGAATAGTTTACAAGTTATGGCCTTATAAATTATTATTAGTCTGGACGATCCACAATCGCACTGATTTTTTTCATGGTAGATTTTTCATAACAATACATTGAAATCTATCATATTTTTTAATTTCAAATTTGCAACCTGGAATTTTTTTTATTTTTTAGCCTTAGTTGCAAAATGAAATATACGACGCACGAGCGAGATATAGTTATATATTATTACATATTCGGAAAGCTTATGAAAAGAGCTTTACGTTAAAAAAAATCGTCAAGATTCGTTGAAAAATAACGTCTTTACGTATTAAAAAAATGTTCTAGTAATTTTAACAGCTTGATATACTTAAATCAGATAAGATTTTATTTAAAAATTGCTATAATCGTAAGGAATATGCCATTGGCATTATACAATATCAGAGTAATAATGGCTAAAAATAATACAAGCTCAGAGTAATTTTTATGTCTATGTTCTGTCTGTTCGAATCAGCATCTAACCCAACACCCATTGCTACCTTAACTAGATTATTCATTATACCACAGAATTGCTCTTAGCCAAATGGTTCGTCGGATGGTAATATAAATAAACGATGCAAAGTGCCGTATTTCTCAGAATATGTTCCCTCCTGATTGACATATGATTCTAAACGTCTTGGAATAGTGCAATATTCTTATAAGCATTGAGTAAAAGCTACAGTGATTTAATCTTATGTAAAAAGGAAATAAAATAAGAGTGATTTTGAATTTAGAAAAACGTTTCTCTAATGATAGGAGGTTGTTCTAATGGCGGGTTCCCCACAGAGCCTACCGCGAGAACAACAAGGGCAGGTCAGAGATTCCTAGCTAAGCTAAGGATAGGAAATTGCATGGAAAACTCACGAACTAGTCTATCTTTCATCAGTTAACTGACGATGTAAAATTAAATTTTTATTAAATACACTTGACACGGATGTTATTTTATTTAATTTAAAGCGAAAACCCTGCATTACTTCTCATTGTTAATTACAGAAAACTCGCGAAGGAAGGTAATTAAGACTCTCCTTTTTATCGCTAAATCGAACGTAGACGGAGGTTCAATTAACTGCTTTTATAATCACCCTATTCCTTTTGCGTTATAGATTTCTAATTACCCCTGAAAACGGTGCAGATCTAGCGAATAATGAGCACACCTTTAATCGCTCTTGCCGTTGGATCGTCTACGAAACACCCTACCAAATCTAAATTTGTCAGAACGCAAATTTTACGTTTTCGAATATTGCAATGTCAACTTCATTATTGCCTTGTTTATTGGTATCTAAATTGTCCTTATCTTAAGTAATGTATTAGCCATAGCTAGGAATCTATGGCCTGCTCTTGTTGTTCTCGGGCTAAGCTCTGTCGGAGCGGACCCGGGGAGCGATCTTAGAACCGGCAACGAGGACCAACTTCAGGACGAGCTTAGGGATTCTGATGGCTGATCTGTTCCCACAGATGCATATACCACGATATAGCAACCCGAAAAACCTACCAAAATTTTATGAAGTGACGAAAGAAATGACAGTTTACGTAAGAGAGAAACTTCCTCCTTTAAAACTTTATTTATTTTTACATATTTGTTTAATTGGACTAACTTAAATTCTATATTTTTAAAGTCGTTTTGTTTTAAAAACCTTGCAACGTTTGCTTTAAAATTTAATTTTACTAAGAAAAAAAGAGCTAAAGGTTTAGTTTAGTATGTTTAAAATGCAAGCCCTTTTGATATGTAAATTACTAATTCAAAACTTAAAACATTAACCAAAATGATTTTGTTGTTGGTAACTCACGTTTCATTCCACTCAAGATTTGAATTTAATATTTTTTCTATTTCTATCATCTTGGTCAGTTATATTCCTCACTTCTGAAAGCAATGGGACAGGTAGTGATAATATTTATATGAAATATGGGTGTGTTCTTTTGTAAATAAGAGAAGTTTCCTATTTCGTAGAATTAATTTAAATTTTCTACAACTATTAATTTAAATTTCAAATTAACACTTTTGCATCTGCCGTATAAACTTTTTTTTTTTAATTTTCATCAATGTAAGATTTAATTTAATAGAATATAAAACATGTACATAATTTTTCAACGCTATAAAAGGAAATGATGAGGAGAACCAAAAAAAACGCTTACGTCACAATGAACAATAAACAAATAGCAATTTCATATTAGTCGTTTAGTTCTCCATTTTGACAGTAATTCAAGAAAATAATATTAATTTTCAGCTTCGGAAACTTTTGGAATAAAAGAAGTTTCTTGGAATATCAAAAAAGGAAGCTATATTTTCAGGGAGAAAGCACTTATTAAATTCCATATTTATTTATTTTTACTTCACCTTTTCTATGCAAACAGAACACCTCAGTAAAGTTGTTTTTTGCATTTGTAAAAGTCCTTAAATCTCAGTCTATCCTTAACAGGCATACAGGATGTGTAACAGGAATAAGGTAATGGAAAAATTGATAACGAGACGTCTTGTATTGTTTACTAAAATGGTTTTAATAGTTTTTGCTGCGTGTTTTCGTAATACATTTTTTCCCCAATATTTAGTTAATGCTATCTTGTCATAATTAATAAATAATGATTGTTTACAAACAGAAATAAAAAAAATCCAAATATTTCTAGATAGATTTCCGATTTCCTATATCTGCAAAATATTCTGATTAAAAACAAAAAAGCGTAGCACTGTGAGATTCCACATGTCATAAAACTCCTGTGTACCAAATTTAGTGATTTTCCTAAAACATGGTTTTGAGATATAAAAAAGACTTCTTAGGGGCAGATTTCAGGGGGCTGTAACTCCGAAAGAGGGGCCAGTTGGCAAAAAGAAAAAAATACGGGTCCCCTAAATTTGTCTTAAGAATCTATGACCAAATTTTGTTGCATGAATTTCGGGACACCCTGTACATCTCAGCGAAAGAAGCTACAGCCCACGAAAAAGTTGCCCTTCTATGTCATTTCGTTCTTGTAATTTTGCACATTTGTGATCAAACTTTGCACACCTCAGCAAAAGAAATAATGTCCATGAAACAAGAAAAAATGCCTTCAAGCACCAAACTCAACCAAATCATATTTTTTAAATGCTATTTTGATTGAGCAATTTTGCACAATTTTGCACACCTCTCCTAAATAAGTTAGAGTCAATGTAAGAGAAAAATTCCCCCCCCGAATTGAATGAAACTTTTTAAACCTCAATTTATTATCTTAAGTTTGCAGTATTTTGCATACCACTTTTTAGATTTTGTACACCTCGCTGAAAGAAGATACCGCCCATAAAAGAAAAAAAAGTCTCCCCCAAACTCAACAAATTCAAATTTTCTATACGTTAAATCTATCGGGTAATTTGCAGATTTTTGCACACCTCATTAAAAGAAGTCCATACTTGAAAGAAAAAAGTTCCGCTCCCAACTCACCTAAATTAAACTTTTGCATATGCCATATTGTTTAGGTAGTTTTGCACAATTTTGCACACCTATTTTCAGATTTTGCACATCTCACGAAAAGAAGTTCGTGAAAAAGGAATTGATCCTTTATATGTCAATTTGTTCGGGTAATTTGCACAACTTTGCACACCTGTTTCCCGACTTTGCATACGTCACTAAGAGAAGTTGTTCTTGGAAGAAAAAAATTCTTCCCGAACACAACCAAATCAAACTTTTTCTACGTCGTTTTGCTCGGGGAATTTTGCAAAACTAAACCAAATCGGTTTTATATATGCCATTTTGTTGAGGTAATTTTGAACACTTATTTTCGAATTTTGCACAAATCACTTAAATAAGTTTTCCCCTGTATGAATTATTTATTAATATAATTCTGCAATACTGCTTAATGAGAAAAGTAATCATACCGCGTAGGTATTCCGCTTTCTGGGAGGATTTTATTTATCTTGGGCTATAACTTCTCTCAATAAGGTGTGCAAAATTACATTTTGCACATAAACTTTGTTAATTCGGACGGCAAACTTATAGGACTTTTGTTTAACTGTGTTTTACAGTTCTGACTTCTTTAAAGACTTATTATTACGATTATGGATATTCGTGTTTCAAAGATCTGTTGTATTTGAACTGACTTCACTTTCCGTGTTCCTTGATCGAGATAAATGTGTTGTGTAGATTTAAAAAAATACTTAACTTAACTGTAACTTTAAAGAGCTGTCTAAAAGGGGAAACCAACTATATTGTTGCACTTTTATTGTGATTTAAGTGTAATTTTGTACCAAGACGTCAATGCTGATATATCGAAAACGAGACATGCACGCGTAGTGTGGTACATTTACGTTACCAAAGTTTTTCCAGGGGCTTCATTTTGTTAATTTTCTTACTCCCAAAAGGTTCAGCAGAGCGTTAAAACGTTGGCCGCTGTGTAGGTATTAATTTCGTAGTCTCCCCAAACTTAATGAGCGGCTTAACGAAATATTTGGAAAACAATAATATCTTAATGGAGTTTCGGTTTTATCTTAAAATGATAAAATAAGTAAAACAAAATTGTTTCATTAGTGAGCCTTTGGACCTAGACAAGCTTCTGCCTCTCCCCATTATCTTAATAATCTTTCACAAAGGGCATTCAAGCGATCTGAAGCCACGGGATTATGTTGATTCAATTATTTATCTATTGTGAAGTATTCCAATTCATCATATTTTTTGTGGGGCTCTGATTTCAATCTTTGATGAATTATTTAAAGTGGGGGAAGCAGGGAAGTTAACCTTTAACTCTTTGTAATATCGGCCTTCAATAAATTCAACGATGAAGTGCATTCGTTATCGTTTAAAATATGCAACAGACGCACGGAAAAAAACATTTAAATATTTCAGGCATGATGACAGTGACCAAGAATCACTAAAATTATTATTTATATTCATATAGTATTTATTTTCATATTATGAGCGAGATTGATAATAACATTTTTGATAAAATAAAACTACAAAATACAGCAAACCGCCATGATAGGTTGAACACCAATCAGAGCGAATTACGTCACATCTATGTAAATGTTATTTTGTGTCATTTGTACTTCGACTGTATCCGCAGTATTTATCTTCCTTTAAATATTTTGTGTTTCCCAACTATCAGTTACTTAGTTTTATGTTACCAAAACCATAATCAGAAAACGTTAGTCATGTAACAAGGATTCACAAAATCAAATAACTTTAATTTGCCTAGAATTGATTTGTTGATGCTTGAGTTTCTTACATCAAACAAAGGCTTTTGTTCAACAGATTTTAGAAACGTCAAAATTTCTATGTAAGTACATTAATTGGTGCTGAAATACAAAGGAAACTCCTACGACACATTTTTGAAAAAACTCGTATTGACTGATGAAGATGTCATGCATGTTGAAGAAGAGACGAGACCACCTGCCTTTGGTATGCATTTTAATATAATTTTTGCGAGAACATTTTGCCAGGTTTGTTAGAAAATATTCCTCTACAACAACGTGCAACTATGTGGTTTCAGCATGATGGTGCGCCCGCATATGCCGCATTACAATTACGACATATTTTGAACCGCCGTTTTCCTAATAAATGGATTGGACGAGGTGGACCAACACCGTGGCCACCCCGGTCTCCTGACTCGACTCCGATAGACTTTTGGTTATGGGAATATAGAAAAGAAAAGGTTTATGTTACTGTGCCTGTTGGAGGGGATGATGTTATTGACAGGATTCATGAAGCAGTAGCGGAAATAAATGAAGCAAATTTCTGTTCTGTTGCCAGGAGTTTCTACTACAGATTGTAGAAGTATATTAACGAAAATGGTAATGTTTTTGAAGGTTAGCCAAAGCCAGAAGGATCTTCGTTTTTGCTATTTCTCAATTTGTATGGATTTTAATAGTGTTAATATTAATCAAAAAAATTTTAAATTTGAATTTTTCTCTACAAAATTTTCCGAAAACGGCTTTGTTTTCGAGATTCGACACCGACGGCCGTTTTTTGCGTGAATTTTAGACTTAAAATTAAAATGTTATTATTTTTCTACTAAATCTTGTATTTTCTACAAAAATAAGATATTTTTTTGGAAATAGTAAATACTTCCGAGCATCATAGAACAGTTTTTCAAAATCTGTCATCATGCTTGTAATAAAATCATGTACAGTCTGTACACATACAATTCGTACGATGTTTGTTTAAATAGAATTCCAACAAGACCCCTGCGTCATTTTGTTGGAATTAACTGCATTCGGCACCTGAGGTAGAAAGGCATTGGCTGCGTGGCGTTCATCGCAGCAGCATTTTCAGTGCAATTTCATATTAAAATAAATCAATGGAGGTGAAAAATAAAAGAATGTAGTTTAATTCCCATTCTAAGAGTATCGTATTTAACGTCTATAATTATTTTAAGGCAATTTTTCCAATGATGAAAATAAAATACAATTAAAAAAAAACGTATAAAAAATATAGTTTCCTTAAAAACGCAAGGGAATATGTATAAACAAATGGATATTAGAAACATGATTTATAATTTTCACAAAACGAAGGGATGTCGAGTTATTCTATAAAAAAAAAATTTTAATTCAAAAAATCTACTTTATATTTACCTTGTATACAGGGTGATTCACTACTTAGCCAAAAAAAATTGGGAATAGATGCGTCATGGAAAATGGAGTCAATATCGTAAAAACAATTTTTATAAAATCCTTTCCGAGAAAAAAATTATTGGTTTTAATATTTTCAACCTTTACATAGCTGGGCTACTGTAGCCTCTAGCGTCATTCGCGTTTGTGCGCTGTGCGCAATGCGCTCTCTCTCCACGTGGCGATCCCGAATAATGAAACCCGATTTAAGGATTAACGTTTGGCGATATTGTTTACATTAGTCTTTCAAGTGTCATAAATGGCTTACGTGTATAGCAACTCGAGTTGTTGGATATCGTTTTAATTTATGGTGGAGCTAGAAAACATTTGTGTTACGGTGAAGCATTTGTGTATTGGTGAAGCAAGACAACACTGGGTAGGACTGGCCCAATGTGTTTGCATGTCGGTGGATTAAATTTTGAACAGTAACATCAGGTACCTATGTAATTACTTTAATAATTAAAATCACAAATTAATTTTATTAATTAATAATAACAATAACGCCAAAAGTAGTTGAATTTGCTGATATAAAATAGGTGTTATAAAATTTTAATTATTTCTTTCCTTGGGAAAGAAATTCTTTCAAATTTTTGTCCTTTCATTTTTTATTACACTTTGCCACCGTGCCAGTCGCCGACTGCATGCTTTGCCTTGCGTTGAGTCAGGTTTTACAATGGACTTGTTTCCAGTGCAGTACCGTGCAGAAGAGTATTTTTTTTGTATCATTTTCGAACTGCCCTTTTTGATTTTTTTTACAAAATTGTATTTGTAAGTGTCCCCTGTACAATCTAATTTTTTTTTAAATAAGTTCTAAATCTCCCGAAAAGTAACGCGGAAAATTTCAAGGTACGTCACTGCCACGGTAAATTGTTACAACAGTTCCGATAACAGAATGGGCCTTCTATCTCAACAAATATTGTACGTACTGTAACATCCTATATCCCTCTTATATTTTTACGTTTCTGTCTAGCAAAAAATAGTGACAACGAAATGTTTCGAAAATTTTCTTGCGATTTCAGATGAAAAACATTTGACTGTCGCATTTTGAAGATATAAACCTGTTTCTGTTCCTTTTTAATGGAACATCCTGTATATTTGTAATTTTATTTTTTGATTCTTCTTTTTTTTCTATTTAAAATAATATGCAGAGCGTAACCTTGAACGGGGGTCATATTTATAGGGAGACTAGCTTCGGCCTTTACAAACCATATAGGTTTGTTCCGAAAACTGAATATCCATATTTTTAACCACATTTTCCTAATTTTCGTACCTCGCCGCTAGACAAGCTAGTGAGTGTCGCGCGCTTGTCGCAGTGCATATACACTTGCGAACTGCGGTATGCATTGGTGTCAAATCTCATAGTTTAAAGGAAATGTTTCTTATTTTAAAATGTCTACTGAATTAAAAATGTTTCGGGAAAATCAACCTGTTATCCTCACAAAAACTAACCCTTGTAATTGGACACGACATTTTTTTATAGTTGAGCCATTGAGTCTTGACGTTCACGTCAACAACATGCGTGGGTATAAAACATAAATATTCAATTATTTTCGATTAACGTGAATTAACTAATGATAGGAAAATACAAGCAATCGCCTTCATGAGTTGTGCGACTGATACTAGTTCTGACAGTGGTTATTAATTGTGTAGGATGAATAAGGAAGAGTCAAACATATTGTTGTTTGAGGTGCGCTTAAACTGTAGACATATAGTTGACTACCGTCGTTTTCCGCAATTTGTGTTGTTACACATGTTTTTTTTCAGCAAATCAAGGTTAAGTTTGTTGGGTTGTTATAATGAAAAATCACTTTATTTAAGTTGGACAAACAGTTATTTGGAAAAACCAAAACTTTTTCCAGAATTGAATGTCATCTAGCGGTTAAACGAAGGAACATGACAGAAAAGTTGCATTAAAACATCATATTGAACATTCACACATGAACAAAGCAAGTATGGTGAAGGGGGTAGAAACCTGACATCCTGTATATCGTTTACTTCCAAAGCCGATAATTACGACCTGAAACATAAAAGTCTTTATCACAGATTTTTTTGTAATAAAGAAGCGGCAGACATGAGAGGAAACTATTAAATGCCGGCATCAAACAACGCCGTTACTTTAAACATTTAATTTATCATTTCGTCACCCCATATGTTATCCACCTGACAATAATTCATAATCTGCGGTAGTTCGTGTCTCCATTAATATTTAAGTTTCGGATATAAAACATGCATCCAACGGCACGACTTGAGTGAAACATACAAATGGCCGATTAAAATTATAAATCGGTCTAGATATGAACTAATTTACAATCCAAATAAATTCGCAGTAAAATAATTACTGCGCGAATAAACGCCTGAAAATACCCAGCTAGATGAAAAAGCAATGGGAATAAAGTAACACAACTCTTCAGTTAAAGGTTTCAGTAAGTTTACTATTTTTACAATTTTTTTTTTCTTTTCGTCATCATAGTTGTAATTTTTCAATACAACTTAATTCATGCCGCTGGCAATATCAACATTATAAACTGGAAAGGGCCCAGAAGAGAACCCTACGGAACACCTGAAATGAGGATATTGTACAAATTGGGGGGCAAAAGAAATCGTGCCAAACCTGATAATTTAAAATTTGAAAAATTTCGACTTTTTCAAATGTCCTGTGTTTTATGATTTCATTAGATGTCTTTCTGTAGACCCTACAATTTTTTAATAGCTTTCCCTATACTTAAGTTGCTTAGTTTTTGCAAAAAAAAAACATTTTTATGTAATATACCGGATTTGCGCCCGTTCCTTTGTCGGGAAAAACGCAGTTTGAACATTTATTTTAAGTTAGCTTGCGATTATGAGTATTCTTTTTTCAAATTTCTATTCATCAAAATTTTTTTATTTCCAATTTCACTAATAATTTTCCTAACTACGGTAACAGTACTTGATTTTCAATATGATACCGATGAAACTTCTTCAATATTTTATTTGTCAAGCTTTTGAAAACTCCAAGGATACTACTAATTTCCTGGCACTAATATTTGGATTTTCAACAGCAGACGCCACAACTTTAAACTAAATATTATCGTTGCTACTTTCATGTCTCCTGCTAGTCTCATAATTCGCATTTGCTGTTCATTTCAAAACAGTGGGAATCTCTGTAAATTTGGATTATTTGCTTTATAAATAACTGCTACTAGCAAACATATCCCATATTTTGCTAATTCTTAATCACTTGTACCGATTTTATGGTTTTTTGATTTTATTTATAAATGAATGGTAACTTTCCGTAAAGACTTATTTACTAAACTCAAATACCTAAATTTTTCAGTTATTAATTTTTATTTTAAATAGTGTAGCTAGACAACTAATACATTTAATAAAAATGAGTACCCGTACAATATTTTTCCCGACAAAGGAACGGGCGCAAATCCGGTATATTACATAAAAATGGGTCTTTTGCAAAAACTACGCAACTTAGATATAGGTAAAGCTACTAAAACATTGAATGGGTCTACAGAAAGGCATCTAATGAAATCATGAAACACAGGTTGTTCCATTCGAAAAAGTCAAAATTTTTCAAATTTTAAATTATCAGGTTTGGCGCGATTTTTTTTGCCCCCTGTATATCGCAGGTCAACTTTTGATACATTTGAAAGAGTTCAATCTACAGTTCCTGAAAAAAAAAATATATCCAGCTGTAATACAATCATAATTATCAACTACTAGAAGTGACGAAACAAGAAAAAAAAATGAAGAGTCGATTATCTCGAAAACTATCAATATTTTAATAGGTATCATAACACAAAGTCCCGTTAATTTTTCACGTAGAATTCGATAATGCCATAAAAATATAGGTTTGCATTTTAAAAAATGAAGTGCCTGCCCAGGAAAAAGTGAACACCCTGTATATGCAAATATATTTTCATTTTGTGCAGCTCGGGAAAGTAGGCAACTCTGTAGAAAAAAAATTAAGTTATATCTTTTATTAACCTAGATATTGGACTTACGCGCACTATAGTAGGATCATATTCGATGCAAAGTAATAAATCATTGCTTGTCAAGGGAACCAATGAAGTACGCTTTTAAGGGTTTTACAAATTGAATAATTTCTTTATACATTATGAAGGGACGAGGGGATCAGTTCAGGTCTGGCACCCTTGTTGCTACAAAAATTCCTTTATTCTCATAAACTATTTATTTTAAATGTAATTTATTATAAATCCAATTTGTTTCCTAAATTCCACATATGTACTACATTTTACCTCTGTACGCGCCACTGTTGTTTACTTGTTTTTTGGAAGCGCTCTCTAATTGACGGCAAAGCTCGCCAGGTTAGTATTTGACGTATAACCGACCAGTTCGTACACTCGATGCACCTGGGCGACTACAGCTACTACCAGAACACAGTGCGTATGCAGCGGTATTTCAGATTTTACATTGAATTTCGTTTTAAATTTGAAATGATTTATCTTACGCCTCCTAAAAATGATGACACGATTTTCCTTTGATAAAAGACCGACAACTTTTTGCTCTACTTTGCATCGAATACGATCGTACTATAGGTGGACACGGTGTATAACACAATTATTGTCTTATTTTATTGTAGTTTTCGAAAATATATTGTTTGCATCTCGAACGCGAAATGATTTTTCGTTCTCGAATGAATATATAACTTCCATTCTTGAACCCAAAAGTACTATTTCGTGTTCTAGATAAAAAATAACTATTTTCAGCGTAAATATGCTTTTAAAATTTTTTTATTCGCCTATTCGTATTCTACTAATTTTTCCATATCTTCCATTAAAATTAAAGACATTACGATTAAATCACCCTTTATAATGGGTTTTGTAAATAGGATTCGTAATAGTTGAGCGACCTTGTACAAAATTATGCCCTTCTGGGATGGTGATATTAGATATACGATAGATATATCTGTGAATTTGGATCAATCTTTATGTACGAGTGTCATCTACAGAATTTTCAGACTTCAGTTCAATTTTCACTATTAGGTTAAACAAAGTAAAGGTTTACAAAATAGTGGAATAAAGTAGATGTGAATCAGGACTGTACCATATTATTCTCATTTTTTTAAAAGCATCTAAAACTTTCCAGCTAGGAAATATTCGTTACATTGAAAACGATGTTAGAGTTCAAAGAGACAGTACCTTTAGACCAAGCAAATTAAATTTTTACTCGAAAGAAGTTCTATCCGCGAGATTATTGTAAAATTGTCTAAAGGAACATACAATTTGAAAATAATAGCTAACAAAATATTGAAAAAACAAGTTTACTTTGCCTTAATATGTAAAAAAATAACTTTTTAAATGCACGATAGCTTCATTTATTTATTTAGTAATAATAAAATAATTCCGAAATTGAAATTTTAATTAATATTTAGGTTAACAATAATTTTTGTTACATTTTTGTAAATTAAAAGAATTTAAGTATAAAACATGCATTTTTTCTGGGGTTCAGGGCTATTCTATGAATTCGTAAATACGCCCATTGTTATTTTTTCGTCGAGTTACCCCAGTTAAAAAAAAATAAGTTACTACGATGAATAGAAGCCGAGATATTGCAAAATTTACAGCGCGCATGAATTTGAACTGGAACTAACTTTTCTCAAGCGCGACCGCTTGGACGAGCTTCCCCCACCACCAGCCGCCGGCCGCCGGACAGTTGAGGAGGTGATTTTCAAAACGCAGTTTTTGAAACATAACACATTTTGAGATTATTACGTAATAATCATATGTGAAAAGTTGTTGGTGCTATAAAAATAATAATAATGAAGTGTATTAATCAACTGACATTAGAAAATATTTTTTGTGGTATTTTGTTTTAAAACTTTTTTGAATACGAAAGAAATGCGTTTTGAAAACCAAAATCGAAAACTGCGTTTTGAAAATCAACTCCTCAGTTTACTTAGAGAGTACCTTCTCTTTAAAGGGCTCGTGAGTAGTTAATTTTCCACATTTTTCAATGCAATTCACGGGAAATCGTAGTTTACGTCGTAAACTGTATTTTGCGAAAAATTCAAGTCTTAATATTTATAAACAACTGCGCTCCGATTTAAAAAAAAAAATCTTATCTTGGCTCCTGTTGGTCGTAGAGGGTACTTTTTTATTTTAAAACTGTATTTTTTTGCCAGCTATCCATTGCATCTATTTTCGGTGAGATAGCATAAATGGCAACAATGTTATTCAAATTGCTTATAAGCGAAAAACGCACGGTTTTTTAATGTACAATTTGAGAATGTTAATGTCAAAAAAACGGTGATATTTTTTAATAGGTTGCTTAATTACGTCCTTAAGATTACAATGACGCTTTCAGAATCATGTTTGGTTGAAAATTAACGCCTGTACAGAGGCTTAAAGTTCATAACTTTTGGAGCCTCCGTTATAAACAAATAGAATTGTGCGAAAACTATTGCACCTACAGCGCCCACTTTTGGCACACTTTTAAAGTATGACAAAACCCTCAACTTGTCATAGGTTTGATAAATGTTGAACAATAAATGCGATAGTTACAAACAAATTAAAAAATGGCCACTTTTCTTGTTTTTTGCAATAACTTTTTTGTTTATAAACCGATTTTAATTTAACAAGTCCATTTTGTACATAATTTTACTCCCTATAAGCTGTCTGAGAGTCACTTTTCGCTAAAATTGATGGTTTTCCCTGCAAAGTGAAAAAACTGTTCTCCTCACTTATTTGTCTAAATAGAAAAGTTAGCTAATAAAAGTTTTTGACTCACACGATGAGAGTTGTCTTGTATTATGTTGCTTTAGACAATTTTACAATAATCTCACGAATAGGACTTTTTTCGAGTTTCACTTTTATTTTCGCTAATTTTCCTGGTGTACTTTGAAATTAGTGGGAAGTGTGAAATTTTCAGAAAAAATGTTAACTGTTCCTTTGTATTTTAGTCATTATTTTCCATGATAGTAGAAATATGCGCAGTACCCTTTTTAGAATGAATAATTTATTATAATAAATTTTTTAGGAAATTAGTAAGAGGTTGGCTGTTATAAAAATGTGTAGCTACAGTTTCTCTTTAATATAATGTTTCTTAGCTAAACTATCGGCTATTTCGAGGCTCTTTGCAGCACTTTGCAACACAAAAATATTTGACGTTCTGTTCCTTGTTACATAATTTCCTTAAACTTTAAAAAGTTTCGCATAAAGTCAGACCAGTGATAAATTTGCTTTGTCTCGCAATTAATAGAAGGAAACTTTTAGTAAGGCGATAATAACCCAACTATTCACCATAATTTTAGTAAAAGGATACCAAACTGTAGTTTCTTATAAACTCCAGTAAAACTATTTTAATTCGTACAACGGATCAGTTCACACTGTGCCAAGTGAAATATGATAGGAAAAAGTTTTGGAAGGGTCATAATTAAACACTGCTATTCGTTTTCAAGTAAAAAAATTAAGGAAATGATATATTTTGTGATTTTCGTGAACCTAAACTTATTTCTTGAGATAATCCCGAAAAATTTGTAATTCAACATTAGTTATAATATTATTGTTAAGGCATTTTCTGAAAATACCCATTTTACAATTTCAATAATTTTATCTTTCCCATATTTTAAATTAGTACAGTCGGCAGAGGCCGAAAACTTACTGTTGGTGACATTTTCTTGATAACTCGGAAATAACTACACAGGAATACTTTAAATGATGAGTNACACTGACAAATATAGACGAATTAGACTTTCTTACCTTATCATTGCTAACATCGCCTCCGGCAGCTTTACTTTGTATAAATAATGTTCACAGTGTAGACAGGATTTTATTAGTGTAGATAGGAATGTTCATTTTCTACACTGTCCCTCAAGAAAAAACACTTTATTTTATCAATAGCATGAGTCCTTACCTCATAGGGGCGGTTCTATGCTCTTTTAATTAACCTTTACTATTTAATTTTGGGTAAGAAACATTGAATAAAAGCAAAATTGGAAATATTTACACAAGATGACATTTATTACTTATTTATCTTTCAATTTCGAACAATATTTTTATGAACACAGAAATTAATTGTCTGAGAAATGCCTTATTCTACCTATCATAATTGAGAAAATGTTTGGTTAACCAATTATCATTATTTTAAACGTTTATTTTTTATATTAAGTAAATGAAGAAATGATATGATAATGATGATTCGACCTACGCTGCATTTAGAAAAAGACTGGAGGTGTGTTGAAGTTGGTGGACATGTAGAATAGTTTTGTATTAGCGCGTACATACTGATTCTGCTGTGTTCTCAAAATAAATGTTGGATTAATGTTTTGATGTTTTTGATCTCCCTGTATAAAAAATAAATTATTAATATGCAAACTTGTGTATCTGTTTTTCAATAAAGCAATATCTTTTAAATAGAATGGCTTCTCCGAAAGTATTAAAAAATAAGTAGAGTCCTAGAATATCGCAGAATATCCAGTATTAACTAGAAGGCCATGCTTTCATATTTAAACATAAAATTTAATTCCAAGCAACTTTTCCCCATTACTTTTTCACGTAGCGTTTATAATTAAGGTACTTTACTCTTCACTGTTTTTACCTTTTCCAAATTTTTGAACACCCTGTACATTAAATTGAACAAATGACTATCTTGCCAAGGATTTCTGGACAAGCAAAAAGATTTTTTTTGAAGTTCTCGAAATGACTGGGAAAATGTATCTCGGGAGTTTTCGCGGATGCTGATTCCGAATCTGAGGGTGAAAAATATCCCCTGTGCTCGTGAAGGGTGCGGTGGGTGGTAGGGGGGGATATGAAATCTAAAGTTCCTGAAATGACTGGAAAAATGGATCTCGGGGGTTTTCGCGGGTGCTGTGTCCGGGTTATCAAGGTTTGACACAGGCCGGACCTCTATCAACTGGACTAAATCAAGAGGTAGTTATTTACACGAGACATTACCCCTTAAAATTTGTCGACGAATTTTATTAACATTTACCAACAAAACAATGGACAAAATGTTTTACGACATAACCTTTCATATGCACTTTTAATCTTGTTTTATTTTTAAAATTGGTCGATAACATATAACGTGAATATAAAATGTTAACAGCAGTTTGTAAATCTGTAAATTACCGAAACTATGTTTCGAAATTAAAATAAAAAAAATATCATTTTGTCTGGAAGGTCACGTAATGCCACACTGACGCTATGCTAATTTAGTGGCTTCATCGAAGAATGCTTAACGGAAGCACAACGGCATTACAGTGTGATTCCATTAAATTGCAGTGATTTAGTTACATGCCAAGTAGTATTTGCATAAGTTCTGGTGGATTATTAGCAATGTAATGGACACACACTGTCCTCGAGCGGAGATCTATACACAAATAGCAGCAGTATGTTGAAGGTAAGCAACCTATTGACATTTCAGGACACAATTAATGCTACAGTGAAAAAATGGAATGCTGCGCTTCTTCAGAAGCTTGCGATGTTACAGTAAAAAATAAGACAATGCAGTTCTTGGTCATTTCAGTAACTGCCAATGTTTTTAATATGTGTAAAATTATTTATTACGGAAGTTTTTAAAACTGATAATTGCCATAGAGATTCTTCACATGCCACAAGTTTATTTGATATGAAATTAAGTCTCAAGATTATACGAGGAGGTACAAAAATTTGAAGAAAAATGTGTATAATTTCCCAAGGTGAATTTTCATTTAATTTATTAACAAATTCACAAAAAAAAAGGAATAAAACTAACGTTACTTGTGAATGTGAACAACATCGTAAAATATCAGTTATGGAATTTTGCATAAATTAGTATTTATTTATACATTTATTAATAAATTAAGATTTCTGTTATTTATAAGTTGGCAATAAATAATGCGAAAGGTTGATTGAGATTAATAACTAAAATTTCTGTTAAAATAAAAGCAACTTGTTTTTCAATTTACACGAAGTGAATGAAATTTTTTGTGTACTTAAATGTGGATCTTGAAATAATCTTACTTTTTATAGAACCACTTAAGTTTCTTTTTTTTTACTATTACGTAACAGATAATTTAAAAACTATTGAAGTTAGATAAGCCTTTTCTTTTACATTTTGTTTTCTATAAAGCTATGCAATCCTCAAGCAAATTTCTTGTGTCTAGTTGATAAAAAAATGATTGTAGAAATTTGTCTGCCATTAAAAGTTTCACGTATATTGAAAATATTCGACCAAAATATTCACAACAGAAAATACAAAATGACATAAATAAGATTTCTCGACAATTTGATTTATATAAAACAAAATCCAACTTTTTTAGTTTCTAACGTAACTTCGAGCACTTTTAAATATATTTTTTCCAAATTTGGTTCAATGGAGATTCTAGAAGGTAAAGGTGAATAAGAATACAGGGTGGGCCACCAGTAACGCCTCGGTCGCTAGGGACCAAACGGCAAATGTTATACAAACCTGTTTGGGTAGGTTTCCTTCTTCTTCTTCTTAGTGGTTGGTCCTAATAAGTCCCATAGCACCGCGGCCTAATTAGGCCTATTGTGCGTCCCACTATAGTACTATTCAGCAAGTAAATTTGTCCTTTTGACAAAGTCCAAAAGCATCCTTGCTGACACTTCTCGCAGTTCCTTGGGTTCCAAATAAGGTCCCCCCCAGGAGCGCCAATCTACTACGTGCACTCGCCCAGGATATGCAGAGAAGTTTCATCCGCCGATTCACATCCTCGGTATGTTGATTATGGCTACATTTTAAAAATATCTTGAAATATACAGGGTCTCCAGGAAAAGCGCTGCATTTTTAAAGCACCGTAAAAAAATAGGTGAATTTTATTAAAGGTTCTGCATACCTAGGACTTGTTTGTGAGATATTTCAATTTTAGTGAAAATGCAAGCTTAGCGTAAAAAAATATTAGTAGTAAAAAAATAATTTTAAGGGAGCAGCTTTGGAGAGTGTATTTTAGATCCTTGAAGTTATAAATTACTATATTTGTCATCACTTAGTATTGTACAGGGTATTAAAAAATCTGCTGAATACTTCTCTCAACTTTAAACGGCAATAATTTGGTAATTTTAAATGGGGCACCCAGTATATTTTTACTTTGGGATTAGAAAATTTAAAACTCTTTCAATCTGTGTATAGGTTATCTCTAACGGTATTAGAGATATTTGTGCCGTTTTGATATATTTTTTTGTAAGATGTATTCACCGAAGTCTTTATTGAATTGGTTTGGGTTCTTCTTGATGACGTGTCTTTAAATATAAGGAGAAAAATGAGGATGCAATGAAATGGGTCACCTTAAATTTTTTCATATTGAGTGAGAAATTATTTAAATCGAAAATTTAGTAATAAATGGATAAGAAAGGGGGTGCATGTCAGTGGCCACGTAGGTGTCCAGACCTCACCGTAATGGACTTATTTGTTACGGGCTATATAAAAAATCTTGTACACAGTGTTTAACTTATTACTTGCGATGATATGAAGGAAAGGATTAGAGATGCACTTGCCACAATCACCCTAGATATTCTAAGGAATGTGAGAATATCATTTGAATCTAGAATGAGATGCTGTATTCAAGAGAATGGTTGTCAATTCCATCATCAATTGAAATTTTTCTTTGTTTCTTCTAAAAGTAAAATTTCCTTTAATAAATATATGTTCCTAATTATAAAATAATATCTTCTATTAGAAAACTTTCTTGAATATTGTCAGGATTGACGCTTTACCAATTCAATAAAGACCTCGATAAAGACACGTGGATACATCTTACAAATAAATTCGATAAAAAACGAAATGACATATCTCCAATACCATTAGAGATAGGTATAAGGAATCTATACACAGTTTGAAGGAGTTTTAAATTTCCTAACTCCCAGAGTAAAAATATACTGGGTATCCCATTTAAAACAACCAATTTATTGCTGTTTAAAGTTGAGATAAGTATCCAGCCGTTTTTTGGACACCCTGTATATTACTAAGTGACGACAAATAAAATAATAAATAATAACAATTTATAACTTCAAGGATCTAAAATACACTCTCCAAAGCTGCTCCCTTAAAATTATTTTTTTATTGTTAATATTAAATTTCTGCGCTAAGCCTGCATTTTCACTAAAATTGAAATATCTCACAAACAATAAGTCCTAGGAATGCAGAACCTTTAATAAAGCTCACCTATTTTTTACGGTACTTTCAAAAATGCAGTAAAATACAGAGTGTTCCATTTAAAAATATGAGGGTTGCTTATGCTGTACAGCAAAAATAAAACGCTCTCTCAACGGTACAAATAAACTATTTTTTTATTGAAAATCTAAGCTTGTGAAAAAAGACGTGTTGCCGGTTCGGGTGTTTGCTGGAGAGTCTCCTGTGTGTGGAGTCGGTCGTATATGAGTACGCATCTGGTCGCCGGCGCCAGTCCGCCGTAAACCCTTCCTGGAACACTGGTGCGCCCGGCGGCGTCCTGCTGGCGCTCTTGACGTAATGCTTAAAATGGGTCACTTGCGAACATGTGTACCCACAAATACATAATATTGATATTGTACGCTTTTCCTGGACACCCTGTATATTTCAAAATATTTTTAAAATGTAACCTTAATCAACTTACACATACCCACCTATACAGGTGTCTATAACATTTGCCGTTTGGTCACTAGCCACCGAGGCGTTACTGGTGGCCCACCCTGTATAAAACTAACTTTAGGGAAAAAATAATAAATAAATTAAAAACAATAATCTTCAGATACATAAACACTAGAAAAACATTAACATATTTTTATTTTGTCCACATTAACGGTAAGTATCTGGCAAGTATTTGATCACCTCGTTGATTACTTTCAGGTTCTAAGCCTTATTATGAAGCTGAAATTTAACCCTGATAATGAAAATGGTGTTATCAGATTTAATTATATTATGAAAGTGGCGAGGCACCGAACTTCTAAAAACAGCATTTTGATAATCTATTGCCGCACGAAGTTTGTGATTTAGTACGTGAATAGTGGGGGATTAAATACCTCCCTTACTTGCTTGCAGTTTTTTTATATACGGTTTTAACCGTTTAACGTCTAGGGAGTTTATTATTTAATTATACGGCTTAAAATTGCACCAGCCAGATTAGCAAATGGGAGTTTTTTAGAAGATAATAAAATGTTTTTCTCATAGTAAAGGCTTGTGAATTATGTTTATTCTGTGAACATACCAATCAGTCGAAATTTTATTCAAAATAAATGTAACAAAAGAACTGGGACCAGATGTGTTACTCAACTTCCTATTTAGATATCTATCGAAAAATTATTATTGTTTAGGTTTTCTAAACAGAGTCGAAGGTACGTGGGAGAGTCTTTCACAAATAACGTTTTGACTGAGATAACAACGTAACTTAATTAGTTTTTAGTTGTGAATAAATGGATTTACACTTTTAACAATAGATCATAATAACAGCAGGATAAGCAACTGTTAATAGTGGTTTTTAAATGTACGAGGTCTGCTCAGAAAATAACTGAACTTTTTTAATTAGGCGAATGATGCAAATCGTTTCAAAAAATTGTTTTTTAACAAACTCTGTATCTCAAAGATTTGCAAGAATCGAGTTGAAAAGTTTAACAGAACTGAGCTATATCATGTTGGTGCATTCAGAACTCACCAAAAAAAAATTTGATTTATAGTGATTTTGTAAAGAAAATGTCTAAAAGGGAAGTTCGAAAATGATTTAAAAATACACTTCTGCACGGCACTGATAACTGGTCCACTGTAAAACCTGACCTGGCACAATGTCAACGGCATGGCAGCAGTGGGATAAAAACGGACAAAAATTTCGCAAGTAAGAAATAAGTAGAATTTTATAGCACCTATTTTATATCAGTCAACTCAACTGCTTTTGGCCCGCTACTGTTATAATAATAGAATCAATTTGTGGTTTTAAATAATAAAATAATTTGACATACCTGATGTTACAACATCTCTTCAAAATTTTGTCTACCGACGTGTAAACACATTTGGGTCCGTCTTACTCAGTTTCTACGAACTAACACAAATGTTGTCTTGCTTCACCATAACACAAATGCTTCATCACAATACAAATGTTGTCTTGTTTTGCCATAAATTAAAACGTTATCCGTCAACTCCAAGTTGCTATACACGCAAGCCGTTTTTGACACTAACTACCAAAAAACTATTGTAAACACTATCGCAATGACTATTATAAAATTGGATTTCATTATTCGAAGTCGCTGAGGCCACGTGGCTCTCCCCGCGTATTGCGCATGACACTAGAGGCTACAGTTGTCCAGCTATGTAATGGTTGAAATCACTTCTTCTTCTTCAACTTCAATAATTTTTTTCTCGGAAACTATAAGGTTTTTACAAAATTTTTTTTACGATATTGACTCCATTTCCAAATTTTTTTGGATAAGTTGTGAATCACCCTGTATTTATAGGTTCGTATTGATTTGATTGTCTTTGCACTTTTTTACTACATTATTCCTGCCTCATTAAATTGGAAACAAGGATGGAACCTTTGTTGATTGTCCAGGGTTGTCCTCGTTAGCAAGTGGGGTTTGTCCTTTGGCTTCTTTGATAAATATTTGATATTGATATTGATAAGATGGGATGTCAAATAAATTATCAAAATATGAATAATCATCATAATTGTTAGAAGTACAGGGATCAATGTTATGTAATTCGTAAAATGAAAAATTTGGTGGTCCAAGAGATTGAAAATAATAGGGTCTCTGTGGAGGTACAGATGTTCTAGAAGGAACTCAAGATTGTACTGACATTGGTTCTGGAGTTACCTATTTCTGTTTATTTTGTGGATTTGGTTCGAACAAGTTTTTGGATGTTTTGGAAAGTAGGTGAAGGTGGAAAGGGGTTCTTGAGACTAATAACGTATAAAATTAATAATATATTAAAAAAAATAAAGTTCGATTATTTTCTTAGCAGACCCCGTATGCTGTAACTATTTGAACTGAATATGGACCTCTGTATAAAAAATAAATAAGTTCTACTAATAGTGGTGGACTAATTACGTCTTCCACTGTAAATTAATCAATGTCGTAAATACTAGAGAAAATCTGGGCGTGTGTTTTGTTGACATGTTATCCCAATCTTTCCACGTAGAGCCTTGGGACACCTGCTTCAAAATTTCATTAACAGACATTGTATATCATTTAAAAATATCGAATTATTTAAATTCCATTTTAAATGTAGAAATTGTTGCATAACAGTACTGAAAATCCAGCAAAAAGTCATTATAACATTTTTTTAAGTATAAAAGGTGGTTAAAGAATGGAATTTATATTGGAGCTGTAGAAAAGGTTGTTGAATAATTAAAAGTGGTTTGAACTAACACTTGTTAAATATTTTTTATATTATTTTACAAGTATTTATAATATAATAACTTAATTATCATAGGAAAAAATTACGCCTATTTAATTTGCAACATTATATTGTTCACGTTAATAGCATTGAAATACAAAATTAATTTGGCGTACTTTTTTGTTAACCCGGATACAATAATTTCGGATTTTGCCTTCTAATGGTTGTGAAACATTACAATGAGTTCTTAGTAGGTACCTTACTGACCTAAATATGTATAATTCAATTTATTTTGGTTAGGCGGGTATATTATTGCTTTAGAATTATTGAATTCAATTTTATTATCTGGTGAAAGTAAAATTAGATGTTTGCCAGGTTTACATTGAACTGATTTGTGATGCTTATATGCTGGATGTAGCAAAACCACATATTCAGCCATAAATTTAAAAGAACTTTTTTATATAAACGTTTGCCCATCAGGCCGTCGTGTAAATATTTTTAAAAATGATGTAGAAAATAATTTGCCAGTTTTGTTACAAACTTTGGAAAAATATCCATGCTATGGCTTCTATTTTTTGTTTTAAAGATGAAAGGTTTGTTACTAGGGACGAGGACAATAGCCTTCCATCAACTTCTGCCCCATTATCCGTGCCAACCACACCCAAGGCAATTACCACTAGGTCCGGTAGAAGGGTCCGTTTCCCTGACCGTCTGCAGGTTCCGTGATGGCATCCATACTGGCAGAGGAGTGTGTGGGTACACATGTCCGCAAGTGACCCATTTTTAAGCATTACGGTAAGAGCGCCAGCAGGACGCCACCGGACGCACCAGCGTTCCAGGAAGGGTCTACGGCGGACTGGCGCCGGCGACCAGATGCTTACTCATATGCCTACGATCGACTCCACACGCAGGGACTCTCCAGCAAACACTCGAACCGTCAATACGTCTTTTTCCACAAGCTTAGTTTTCAATAAAAATAGTTTATTTGTACCGTTGAGATAGCGTTTTATTTTTGCTATACAGCGAATGCAGCCCTCACCGTTTATCACATTTCAAACGTCATTATTACGAAAACCGTTGACTTTAGAGATATGGCATATTCCATTAAAAAAAATCAATGATGACTGCATATGTTCTAGAGGCACCCTGTTTATAATTTACTTATGTCAAAAAATCCGTAACTAAAAATACTAATCGACGTGTCGGAGCATTTTCCACAAAATAATTACCTGAATTTTAAACGAATTTGTTCCTTTCATCTTGAACGCACTGTTTGTCAAAAGTTTATATGAATTTCCACAATTTTCATCAGTAAAACATATTTTTGATGGTTGGCTATGAATTTCTATAATTTCGCAAGCCACTTTTGATTTCGCAGTTTACTAGAGACTAAAATTCAATAAAGAGAATCCACACAAAACTACCTTTAAACAACGCAATAGTTCACATAAAAACGGCGTGTTTATTAAAATTATTTATTACCGAAATAAATTCGTTGCAGCCGCCGATACACCTAGTCGTAAATTCCGGTTTCTCCTCTCCACGAAGGTGCAGTAAAAGACTAGCAGATAAAAGTACTAACTCAGCTCCTTACATGACCGGAAAAATAAAAGCAAATAAAGAGCAAATAGTGTTATCCCACTGAATTATAAATGAAACCCATTTCTACACAGTAACAAAAATTTGTGTAACTATTTATCTTCATTTTCAGCAGATCAATCGAGAATGGACTTTGGGAACGTAAAATTCGCGGCACGTTCTCTTTGACTACTCTGGAAATTTCTTAGGAAGGTCCACTTTACGTCGAGATTTTCCTTTTCGTATTTCTTTAAATAAATTCCGTGAAGTTTTCAGAAAAGCCTTGAAGTTGTAATTACTACTAAGTTCTAATTTCGTACAAACCTATGGGCTTCGCTGCGGGAAAATGAATTTATATCGCGAACGGTGCTGCTGATATTCGTTCGAATAAAATGCATCTTTATTTCAAGGCATGAAAAAAAATATTATATATGAATATATGACAGACTCCCTCATGTGTTAATTTTTTATATTGTATTGCAAATTTACACTTAAGAGATCAGCCTCTGCTATTGGCCATTGTTGGTACTGCCACCTCATCTCCTCAATTATGAAAATCTTCGAAATTTTCATACAGGGTGTTTGGTAAGTCCATGCATTCCTTACAGGAGGTTGTACTACAAGTGATTTGTGATATATTGCCTTAATATACCATATTCCGAAAACGCTTAGTTTCCGATCTATATGGTGTTAAAGTTTTAATAAAAAAATGCAAATTTAAAAATATTACGGAAACCGCTCAGAATATTTTAATGAAATTTTACACTTTCACAGTTAACAAAAATACATGTTTCACGATGAAAATATTGTTTTCAGTTTCACCAGTGGCGTGCGCACAAGCACGTCTGGATATTTTTAAAGAAAAAAATGATACGCCACTGATTTTTCTTAAAATAAAAATTATTTTTGAATTTCCTGTTCAATTTGGAAGAGAAAAGGTGTCTCATCTGTTTTTCTTATGACGCACCATTTTGGAGTAAAAAAAATTAAAATTGATTTATTGCATGGCGTAATCCGGTTTCAATAATATGAAAATAGCAGAAATTATGCATTTACAAAATTTCATTAAAATAATCTGAGCGGTTTCCGCAATATTATTGAATTTGCATTTTTTAATTAAAACTTTAAATATATCACAAATCGCCTGTAATATAACCTCCTGCAAGGCATGCATCGACTTACCAAACACCCTGTATATTATTAATATACATGGTGAATCAGAAATAATGAGTCAACACTAAGCTGGAGATACTAGACACTAAAATATTATATTTGAGCTCATCATGCCTCATACAAATGTCGCTGGTTTAAGAAATACAGGGTGTTCAAGGATTAAATTTCATTTTGTTTCTCAGTAATTGAGAAGGTTTTGATATCATGTCTCTGAAAATTGATAATGTTGGGTTTTCCGGTATAAGAATTACGAATTTGAAGCTTATTTTGACATTGCTTCTAGAGGGCGCTAGTTTCTATTAACTGTTGAGGTATGCTTAAAAAAAAAGTTAAAAATCTAAAAGAACGTTTAATTATACATAAAAAATGTACTGTTGTTTAGGTCGCTTAAATTTATCGGTTTTTGAGATATTTGCATGTAAAAATTTCAATATATTTGTGGTGATTTTCATTCAGGAGCTGATATCGCTATTTCTTTTCTAAGTAGGCTTGTGTCAAATTTCCATGTCAATAAATATTAGTATATTTTGCGTGTGGTGATTTACCTATTATTCGTTCAAAATTATTAGCTAGAGATCAAAAAATGTCACGACTTAATAATTTTTCCATGATTTGTGTTTTTTCTCAGGCTAATTTCAATGGATATGCGGTGGCCCGAACATATGTATTCAAATAGATTGCAACCTAATTATAAACTATTCAGAAATCTTTAAAACCGCTTAAGCGAATCTGGATCTTTTCGACCAGAAAGTAACCATGGTACTCCAAAATCTATCAGTCGATGGAGAAGAGGAAATTTTAATTCGGGTTTCGGAAAATTCCGGTATGAGTACCTACTCGTCGGTTAAGTCGGCAACGGAGGTAAGCCAATCATCCATTTGTAGAATTTTCAAAAAAGAAATGTTTCATCCATATCATTATACACCGGTTCAGCAGTTATTGCCTCAATATTTACCAACTGGCCTACAATTTGCTCAGTTTGTACAAAATATGCAAACGGAAGACCCACATAAGACTCTATTTACTATACAAGACGAGGAGTTTTCAATTGGAAGAACAATCATTTGTGGGATTCCGAAAATCCGCATTCTGTAAAAGAAAGACACTTTCAGCACGAGTTTAAGGTGAATATTTGGTGTGTATTAAATTACAGTCAACAGTGTACTGCAATTGTTTAAATTTTTATTACAACTTTTTCCTTAAGTGATGCATATTTTTTATTTGTTCGCTTTTTTAGTATGAGATTTTCGACTAGGCAAAAATATAGTTTTAAAGAAAAAAGCCCTAGCGGGTATTTTCCCAGAAGTTTTTTTCACATGCGACAAATCACCCAGGTTACTCTATAATAACAATTACTGTAATTTATCATTAAATAACTGTAAAAGACACTAGTAAAATGTTATTTTGCATTAACTTTGATATAAGTTAGAAGAAAAAGATTTTATTCGTGCCATAGCATCAACTCGCTGCAGTTTTTCGAACTATTGCTGTATTAAAACAGTACGATATTGATTTTTTTCGTCTTTGTTAACGTTAACAATTCCTATAACAGCTAATAAACACCGTGAAATGAAAACCTAACCACACTCTAATACCCGTTTCGACGAATGTTGAACAGCGAGACGAATTTTACGATTTCCGATAATTTATTTTACCTTTTTATTAATAGATAGTACATCTGATTAAATAAACTGACGTCGACTACGCCTGAAACCATCAATTTCACCGTTCCGACTTTTATTACGTCACGTTTTCTATTGAGATTACAGTTCGTATTAAAATATCGTTAAAGTAAAAGCTCAATACATCGAGCCGTCAAATAAAAGTTGGCATTCAATTGAAAAATTATAATTTGAAAATTGTTTGGCTCCATAAATGTAATAAATGTGTTTTGTGCAGCGAAAATGATGTACATAGATAATTATAATGGATAATTTAATACACAGCTGAAACACATTTTGTTCATAAAGCGTAAAATGTATTATAATGTTAAAAAAAGGCTTTTTGTCCTTTTCTGGTGCTATATTTTGCCCGGATATTATACAATTCAGTAGGTTTTAAGTTACAAAAGTAATCTATTGTTAAATATCTTAATAAACCTGGAGTTGAAGTGTCGTTCTAAAGAATCCTGTTGGCTATTTGATTTTTGTTACTTAAACTGACAACATAACTTTCTGCAATTGTGGCTGATTTCCACCCAACCATGCCTCTTGATTGATAATACATCAACTCCTGTATTAGCCACTAACGTTGTCGATGTTCTTCGGAATGAATGGCCTGTATATGTTGCTGGATGTTCTTGTTTCAAAAACTGTGAAATCTTATTAGGATTCATAGAAAGGGTATTCTTGCCGACTGGTTGGTTGTAATATCTACTCGCTAGCGCATAAAAAAGCATGAAATTTTTTTTCTATCAAATGAAATAAGCTCTAAAGCTCCATGCCCCAATCTTCAGTAAATGACACCAACAATATTTATTAAACAACAACTTCAAAGACAGCAGTGTATCCACAACATCGTTTCTTTAGTACCTATCCATTTATGGCAGCCTACTAATGATTTTTAAATTTTTTAATTAAAGTCTCAGTTAGCCATGGTACTCGAATAATACTACCCGCCAATGTGAGATTTACAAAAAATCGATAAAAAGTTCTGTAAATATTCATAAAACATTGACCATACCTTAGAATTTACAGGATCTGTGATAAAAAGTAGACATATGTGTGTAGAAAGTCTTTCTCTTCCACTCACTCCACTAGCGTTGATAGAATAATTCTAGACATAGTCAGCAGCCACATAATCTACATCTTATATGTATACAGACATATAATAATCAGTAAATTGTTGATCTACAGACAGAAACTAGAGCCATAGGAAATGACAAGAAAGTAAAAGCTGTGTCTTCATTATAACTGACTGATTCTATCTTCATGATATTACAATTTCAATTAGGGATTAGAAACCTACTTATGCTACCTCTAGACGATGGTATTATGGAATTAGAATTAAGTTGTGACTTAAAACAGATGTAAACTGGGAACTTATGTATACTTCTAAATCACACGACATCTTAGTGTCCAATGAATTGGTTTAAATTTTAAATTAAGTTAAATGAAGCAGCAGGTGTGTTAATATCACAACCTATCTTTACTATGAACTATACAGGGTGTTTTGTAACGAATGGGCCGTACTGTGATCTAACCCAAGAGGTACAAAAGTATTATTGGTGACAAACATACGAGGGGTCAAAGATAAAAAATCGATCGCTTATGGCAGTTTATCGTGACACGGAATTAAAAATTGGTTAATGTTTTAAGTCTTAACTTTTTGGTATTCGCAATATTATTTGAACTTTCTTCATAACGATTTATTCCAGTTATAGGAAGATATACGAGAAAATATTTGTTATGACATGTGGTATCTATATGATGAAGCTCCCCCTCACTATTCCTTGGATATTCAAAATCGCCTGAATACTGTTTTTCTGAACCTATAGCAAAGATGGGGTAGTGACGATTTAATTAATATTTACCGTAATTGATACTACAAACGAATATAGAAAGTGCATTGAAGTGAATTGTGGTCATTTTGACCATATACTCAAACACGAACACTAATTAGTTAAATAATTCCAATGTATCAACATCTAAAAACATTTTCTTACTATTCTTGTTCTTAGTTTGGATTGATGTTTAATAGTCGTTTTATAAATTTTGATTTGTTAGTACATAGTTTCTTAGAACTCCTTTTTTTATTTAATACGATGAAAACTATTAAACAAAAACATTTTTTTTTCATTTTTAACCCCTTTTGAATTGGGTTAGATTCGCCTCTTTTGACCCCAGGGAGCTCCTACTACAGTAATTCAATTTACAAAAGTTGCAGAAGAATCTGTCGAAAAGATATTGTTGCAAATGCTATTGGCACAGATGATATAGGTCTCAAACTGATTTTATTAATTACACCCATTCTTACTGATTATATTGCTTATATTATCAATTCCGACCAAGATTATTAAGTATTTTGCTGCTATATCCAAAGTATTGGAGAGGATTATGTATAAACAACTTACAATTAGTGAATACTTTTGCAACAATATGGTTCTACCTCCTACACAATCAGGATTTCGTTCATTACGTACCTCAATGGTTTTGTTACGCGTTACGGATGATATAATTAGAGCTTTAGACAATAAATTAAATAGATGCTTAGTACTATTGGATCATAGTAAGGATTTTGAGATATTAGATCACAGGATTCTTCTTTTGAAGTTAAAATACTTTGGAATATATGATAGTGCGTTAAAATTTATTGTCAGTTACTTACATTTTCGCAAACAAAGAGTTACTTCTGGTAATTCATTTTCATATTGTATTACACTGAATAGATGTGTACCTTAAGGAGGTATTCTGGGACCATTGCTTCTTGCTATGTACACTGCTGACTTGAAGGAAAACACAAGTGTATACCTAGTGTTTCTACAGGATACAAACGTATTTATTACATATCTAAATTACGCAGGGTAGTTTTGTTGCTTTCAAAATAAGTCAGTTTTCAAATAAAACATATTTAAAAAAACAAATCAAAGCAGACTAATAGACTGTCGATTTTAGATATATGCGCTATAATAATATTTTAAGATCAAAGAAACTATTAATTTTATATTTTTATCATTAAGGGTGGTTTTTAAAGGATGAAAATTTATAAAAATACGTAAATCATAATCCACAATACGGGTGTCTCATATTTAGCTGCCAAGCCTGAACAGGCCGATTCTATGATCAAAACTAAGTAAAAAAGTTCATATGAACATGGGTCCGGAAATGCTTCCTAAGGGCACAGGGACCCATTGAAGAGGGAGGAATGGAAAT